>NC_041222.1:101354959-101413720 GCF_002837175.3 Physeter macrocephalus | reverse complement strand
TTCACAATATTGATTCTTCCAATCCAAGAACATGGTATATTTCTCCATCTGTTTATGTCATCTTTGATTTCTTTGATCAGTGTTTTATATAGTTTTGTGAGTACAAGTTTTTCGCCTCCTTAGGTAGGTTTATTCCTAGGTATTTTATTCTTTTTTTGCAATGGTAAATGGGATTGTTTCTTTAATTTCTTTTTCTGATTTTTCATTAATAGTGTACAGGAATGCCAGAGATTTCTGTGCATTAATTTTGTATCCTGTAACTTTACCAAATTCGTTGATTACTTCTAGTAGTTTTCTGGTGGCATCTTTTGGATTTTCTGTGTATAGTATCATGTCATTGGCAAACAGTGACAGTTTTACTTCTTTTTCAATTTGTATTACTTTTATTTCTTTTCTTTGATTGCAGTGGCTAGGACTTCCAAAACTACGTTGAATAAGAGTGGTGAGAGTGGACATCCTTGTCTTGTTCCTGATCTTAGTGGAAATGCTTTCAGTTTTTCACCATTGAGTATGATGTTTGCTGTGCATTTGTCATATATGGCCTTTATTATGTTGAGGTAGGTTCCCTCTATGCCCATTTTCTGGAGAGTTTTTATCATAAATGCGTGTTGAATTTTGTCAAAAGCTTTTTCTGCATTTATTGAGATGTTCATGTGGTTTTTAATTCCTTAATTTGTTAATATGGTGTACCACATTGATTGATTTGTATATATGAAGAATCCTTGCATTCCTGAGATAAATTCCACTTGATCATGGTATATGATCCTTTTAATATTTTGTTGGATTCTGTTTGCAAGTATTTTGTTCAGGATTTTTGCATCTAAGTTCATCAGTGATATTGGTCTATAATTTTCTTTTTTTGTGATATCTTTTTCTGGTTCTGGTATCAGGGTGATGGTGGCTTCGTAGAACAAATTTGGGAGTGTCCTCCCTCTGCAATTTTTTGGAAGAGTTTGAGAAGTATCGGTGTTAGCTCTTCTGTAACTGTTGAAAGAATTCGCCTGTGAAGCCACCTGGTCCTGAACTTTTGTTTGTTGGAAGATTTTTAATTACAGTTTCAATTTTATTACTTGTGATAGGTCTGTTTATATTTTCTAATTCTTCCTGGTTCAGTCTTGGAAAATTGTACCTTTCCAAGAATTTGTCCATTTCTTCGTGGTTGTCCATTTTATTGGCATATAGCTGTTTGTAGTAGTCTCTTATAATCCTTTGAATTTCTGCAGTGTGAGCTGTGATTCCTCCTTTTTCATTTCTAACGTTATTGATTTGCATCCTCTCCCTTTTTTTTCTTGATGAGTCTGGCTAATGGTTTATCAATTTTGTTTATCTTCTCAAAGAACCAACTTTTAGTTTTATTGATCTTTGCTATTGTTTTCTTCATTTCTATTTCATTTATTTCTGCTCTGATCTTTTGATTTTTTTTCTTCTACTGACTTTGGGTTTTCTTTTTATTTATTTTTTGTGTGTGTGTGTGGTTGTCCATTTTATTGGCATATAGCTGTTTGTAGTAGTCTCTTATAATCCTTTGAATTTCTGCAGTGTGAGCTGTGATTCCTCCTTTTTCATTTCTAACGTTATTGATTTGCATCCTCTCCCTTTTTTTTCTTGATGAGTCTGGCTAATGGTTTATCAATTTTGTTTATCTTCTCAAAGAACCAACTTTTAGTTTTATTGATCTTTGCTATTGTTTTCTTCATTTCTATTTCATTTATTTCTGCTCTGATCTTTTGATTTTTTTTCTTCTACTGACTTTGGGTTTTCTTTTTATTTATTTTTTGTGTGTGTGTGTTACGCGGGCCTCTCACTGTTGTAGCCTCTCCCGTTGTGGAGCACAGGCTCCGGACGTGCTGGCTCAGCCACCATGGCTCACGGGCCCAGCCACTCCGCGGCATGTGGGATCTTCCTGGACCAGGGCACGAATCCGTACCCCCTGCATCAGCAGGCGGACTCTAAACCACTGCGCCACTAGGGAACCCCATTGACTTTGGGTTTTCTTTGTTTTTCTTTCTCTAGTTGCTTTAGGTGTAAGGTTAGATTGTTTATTTGAGATTTTTCTTTTTCTTGAGGTGAGACTGAATTGCTATAAACCTCCCTCTTAGAACTGCTTTTGCTGTGCCCCATAGGTTTTGAGTCGTCGTGTTTTCATTGTCATTTGTTTCTATGTATTTTTTTATTTCTTCTTTGATTTCTTCAGTGATCTCTTAGTTATTTAGTAGTGCACTGTTTAGTCTCCATGTATTTGTGTTTTTTACAGTTTTTTTTCCTGTAATTGATTTCCAATCACATGGTGTTGTGGTCAGAAAAGATGCTTGATATGATTTCAATTTTCTTAAATTTTCAGAGGCTTGATTTGTGACCCAAGATGTGATCTATCCTGGAGAATGTTCCATGTGCACTTGAGAAGCAAGTGTATTCTTCCACTTTGGGGGAGAGTGTTCTATAAATATCAATTAAATTTATCTAGTCTATTGTGTCATTTAAAGCTTATGTTTCCTTATTTATTTTCTCTTTGGATGATCTGTCCATTGGTGTAAGTGGGCTGTTAAAGTTCCCTACTATTATTGTGTTACTGTTGATGTCCCCTTTCATGTTTGCACACAAATTGGGGTGCAAATTACATACTATTTTTAAAATTAAATAAAACCCTTAGTGAAAAGCAGGGCTGTATTGTAGAATGCTCTCTGTAGCATATATGCTTGAATATTTTATTAGGTTTCTACTGATGTAAATTTTGGAAATGCAAATTTTCGTGGTAATTGGCCTGTATTTTCTGGCTGGACTTTGAGAGTGAAAAATGAGTACTAGAAAGAAAGAGAAATAAACTAACACAATTTCTTTACAATCCAAAGCAAGCAATCACAGTATTTATTTTGTATATTTTTGTATCACCAACATATTATATGGAATATATTAGGTATTTGATAGATATTTTTTTATTGGTACTTAAATGAATGAACACTCCCCAGGTCATTGAAAACAGTCCTGACAAGTGACATCCTTATTAAACATTTATTAAATTTAAGAAAGTTGGATCGTCACAGGCCATTAAGACTTTTGCCTTTTAAATTATATTTCTTTTTGTTTGTTTTCCACACCTCTAAACCCAATTTGTCTTCTTTTTCCCCTTTGCTGTCATAATTTATTCAACAGTAGATATTAAGTTTCTTACAGCATTTCCTTTACAGTAGGTGGAACTCTTAAGGCTTTCGTCATTTTAAGCCACTATTTAAAAACAAAAAAAGATGTGAGTAAAGGCTCTAAAACACTTTAAGAGGGTTTGTAAATTGATACAGCCACTATGGAAAACAGTACAGAGGTTCCTTAAAAAACTAAAAATAGAACTACCATACAACCCAGCAATCCCACTACTGGGCATATACCCTGAGAAAACCATAATTCAAAAAGAGTCATGTACCACAATGTTCACTGCAGCTCTATTTACAATAGCCAGGACATGGAAGTAACCTAAGGGTCCATCGACAGATGAATGGATAAAGAAGATGTGGCCCATATATACAATGGAATATTACTCAGCCATAAAAAGAAACCAAATTGAGTTATTTGCAGTGAGGTGGATGGACCTAGAGACTGTCATACAGAGTGAAGTAAGTCAGAAAGAGAAAAACAAATACCGTATGCTCACACATATATATGGAATCTAAAAAGAAAGAAAAGGTTCTGAAGAACCTAGGGGCAGGACAGGAATAAAAACACAGATGTAGAGAATGGACTTGAGGACATGGGGAGGTGGAAGGGTATGCTGGGATGAAGTGAGACAGTGGCATGGACACATATACACTACCAAATGTAAAACAGATAGCTAGTGGGAAGCAGCTGCATAGCACAGGGAGATCAGCTCAGTGCTTTGTGTCCACCTAGAGGGGTGGGATAGGAAAGGTGGGAGGGACACGCAAGAGGGAGGAGATATGGGAATATATGTATGCCCATGGCTGATTTACTTTGTTATACAGCAGCAACTAACACAACATTGTAAAGCAATTATAGTCCAATAAAGATGCTAATAAATAAATAAATAAAACAGTTTAAGAAAAACACCTTGAAGAATTTGACTTCAGTAGCTTTTACTTTGACAGGATTTTCTTAGCATCTGCTAAAAGAGTTTAACAAACAGTATCTCTATTGTGAGCTAAATTAACTTCTAATAAGGGGGCAGGAAGTGTTTAATGACTGAAATATGAAGGGGATACTTGAGGCAGTCTACCAACTCTTGATAAAGAAATTAAGAAATAAGGCGGAGGCAACAAGAGGCTTTGCTTTCCCGAATTGGGTTTTTGATTGATTTGGAAATGTTCTGGGAAAGGCAGGAAGACGAAAGGTCTTGTTACATGAGCATGTGTGTCTGCAAAATAGCCCAGGATGCTTTCCTTATTCTAAAGAAGTCCAGTGACCCAGCTGTCCTTAGACCCTGTACTCTCTCATCTATAATAACTAACATTCATGGAACTATAGATTTCACTCACTGCTACCACTTGCTCATCATGTTCCCCCTTTTTCTTAAAACTTTTTGGAATCCAGCTTTGAGCCTCATCATTCTAATCATATTTGTCTTTATCATCAATAAAAATGACTTTTTTCAAGTACCTTAAAAAAAAAAACACCATTTCACAGCACTTGATGCTCTTAAACAGATCTCCTCAGCTGCCTCTTCTCTTTTGATATTGCATGATTGCGATTTTAATTTGCTATCTATGACAACTCCTTGACTGGAATTCCTTCCAACAACCTCAAAATGAAGGCCTTTGTTAAGTGTTGGCTCTTCTTTGTGTGTTTGTTTTCATCTGTGCATTCTCTCCGTTAAAAATTTCATTATGGTTGAACCACTCTGTAGATGGCTGTTAATAGTATGTCTTCAGTTCTCACTCTTCCCTTTGGCTTTACACCTAAATTTCCTGAACCACAAATATATTAAGATTGGATTTATCAATATTCCCTTCAACATTTACTTATTCTATGTTTTCTTTCTCTGTCAGTATTTCCAAAACGATTCTACCTATGAAAGCTCTTTAGCTCTGACTCACTCACTCCCAGCCTTTGCATCCACTTTGTATTGAAGTGAATGAAGAATGGTGGAATATGTGCCCCCCAAATATGCCACTTTAGCAGAAGGATTATTTTGAGCTAAAGGCACCTGAAAAACAGCAGATGCAAGAAGACCATTCTAATCTCCCCTTTTCTTCCTGAAAACTGTAGATAAAAACTCCCATGTGAAAGATGTGCTCCCCGTACCAGGAATCAAAGCCAAGAGAATTCTGTACACAAAGACCTTTTTAAAATAATTTTCATCTTCCTTTAGTTTCCCCACACAGTCTAGGTACTTTTCCACAATTGCTTCTCTTTGTTCAAGCTGGTATAAAAGCATTTAGGTTTGGCCACTTCCTTGACTAGTCATCTCCTTATGATTCCACATTATGTAAAACTTAACATTAAATAAATGGGTATCCTTTTCTTCTGTTAATCTGTCCTATCTCTGTTTAATTTTCAGGCCCAGCCTGAAGAGCCTAAGAAGGTAAAGATAATATTTTGCATTCTCTACAGCATCAACCTGTACTGTTCCTACCTTCCACATTGTTCCTTTTTGTCCCTACTTTTATTCTTTTTCTTCGAATTTATGAAACCTTCTTAAATAACCTTGGTCCCTCTGGCTGAGAGAATTAACAGCATAATATTGACCAACTCATTTTCTTGCTCCTACATCTTGAATAGCTCCTCACTATTGGATAACATCCAGCATCCTTGGTTTAGTAATTAGAGAACCAGTCTGTCTTAGACTACTTTTCATACGATTTTTTTTCTCGATACTCTCCCATGTACCTAATTTGGCAACCAAGATGCCTGTCCTCAAAACGCCTTCCTGGGGACTTCCCTGGTGGTGCAGTGGTTAAGAATCCGCCTCCCAGTGCAGGGAATATGGGTTCGAGCCCTGGTCCGGGAAGATCCCACATGCCGCGGAGCAACTAAGCCCGTGCGCCACAACTACTGAGCCTGCGCTCTAGTGCCCAAGTGCCACAACTACTGAGCCTGTGTGCCACAACTGCGCCTAGATCCCATGCTCCACAACAAGAGAAGCCCCCGCAATGAGAAGCCCACAAACCGCGATGAAGAGTAGCCCCCGCTCACGGCAACTAGAGAAAGCGCGCGCTCAGCAAGGAAGACCCAACACAGCCAAAAATAAATAAACGAATTAATTAATTAATTTTTTAAAATGCTTTCCTGGAACAGTTAGAAATGCACACTGCTGGGAATCCTGTCTTGCTCCCCACCACCACCCCGCATTTTTTGCTAAATAGCTCCCCCAACTAAAACTAGATTTTTATTTTCCTTTCATTTAATTTAGTAATTTGTCCATGAGTATGATTAATATTTAAGAACTACGTATAAAAATAATGCATTTGAATTTAACAAGAAGGCGATATTATCAGAGAAACAGGTATTTCCACTTCCTCACTTTAATATGAATCACCAAATGTGGAGGGCGGGTTGCATCCCCCCACGACATAGGCACGCCATCTAGTGGCAGCTCCACTGCACTACAGACCTGGCCTCTGAGGCCTGCAAGTCTGAAGATCCACCTGCAAATTTTTCTCAAGGAATATGTCAAACAGACATTTTTTTTCTTGATATAACATAGTATAACAAGAAAAATATTGCATTATGCTTACTTTCTGTATGGCATTAAACACTGAAAACCAATTAAGTTTGGGCTGATTCTATAGATAAGTGCAGAGAAACAGAAGGACCTGAAGTTTCGTGTGTTAACATTTAATCCGTGATGCACACGGATCCACTTTGAAAGAAGAAATTTAAAGAAACGCCTATAAGCTTGGATAAATCTCTGATAAAGTGTGAGAAATGTCTTTTCTCCAGAGATAACACACAACACAGCCAGCAGTGTACTCTCTGAGTAAATACTGAGGGGTCAACAAAACGGTTCAGAGTAAGCATAGCATTTGAAGCCAGATGGTTTGTTGTTACCCCCTCCATAAATTGGGGCAAAATCACTCAAAGTGACCATCTGCATATGTGGAAACATGGGGATAACAACATCTTTGTTGTGAGTATGAGAAATAAAATATTCAAAATGCTTGGACTACAGCAGACGCTCCATTAAAAAGAATGGTAGTCTGTAATGGTTATCATCCTTTTTAATCTTTGATTTGGATAGAGAGAATAGCTGTTTTTCAAGCTTAAAAACTGTTATTTCTAGTCCTGAATTTACTTCTTTATCACAGTATAGAGTACATGTGCTGACAGACATCATTTCCTTTCCATACCATGTAGAGGATAACATGCCCATTTAGTGAATGTCAGACAAAAACAATGACAAAATAAATTATCTATATAACCCATCAAATATACATCTACTCTCTTTTTTTAAAGTATTCAGAAAAAGGAAGTTGTTCCTACTTACAGCTTTCCATTTGCATAGTACAGGTTTGTACATCCATTGGAAAATTCTTGAGATCCATTGGACAGGAGAGCGTTAATGTCAATCTGAAAGAATTCAAAGTAATAAATTTTAAAAAGAATTTATAATATCATATTAATATTCTATTGTTCAAAGTACAATTGGAAAACCATGTTGCTTTGGTAATGACTAACATCTACTCAAATAAAATTTGCTCCAGCTTGGGTATGTTATTTACTGCAAAACAACTGTATCCTTTTACATCAGTCTGGTTTGGGGGGAAAGAAAAGCTGTATATATAAACGTGCAATCACGTTTTTTTATTTATCTATTTATGTTTTCCTTCAGAGAGGGCTAGAGGTGTCTGAGACCCTTAAAAAAGATATTTGAGTGTGAGTTTTATAAAACGAATACCAAAGGCCAAAGACACACTTCTCCCAGATCACTGGGGCAGCACCCCTGAGGATCCAGGGCTTGGAGTATGAGTGTGCTAAAGGCTGGGTGTAGGGAAGCAGTTTGTCTGACAACTTTCATCGTCTTTGTAACTACACTGAAGAACTTCTCAGTGAACACCCAGAGTAAAACACTCAGAATCTGGAGGTCTCCAAAATTCTAGGTATTAGAGAGGGCTTCCCTGTCATGGAAGTAGAGCATTTCACCAGATCTTATCAGGGCCACGAAATAGCCCTCTCGAATACGTGGGACACAATTCCATGCTCAACAGTTGAACTTCTGATGTGGCTTCCCACAAAGTGAGATGACCTGATGGCCACCCCAGTGTTCCACCCACTTTTCCCACTTCCAGAAAGCTTTAGTATGTCGGCATTCCAGATAATTCACTACTCTTGAAAGTCTTTTTCTTCGAAAAGTATATTACTGAGGTATCGTCAAGGATTATCAAGAATTTGTAGTTTCCGGACGTGAGAAAAAGAGGCCCAGATACAAACAAACCTAAGTTTATTCAAACGAAGTTCTTTTCGGAGAACTCTCTAGCCAGCCCCTTTAATTGAAAGTTTTCCCATTGAAATGCAATATATTAGTGGGCACCTAGGCTGAGTCATTCACATAAACTCTGTGACCATAGAGTTTATGGTCTCAGATCACTTCATTTCACTCTATTTCAGTTTTCACATCTCCAAAAGGAAGATAATAATAGTACTTACCCTGGAGACATTTTGTGACCAATACATGAGTTAATACATGTAAAACGCTCAGGCGAGTGCTTGACACATAGTAAACACTAAATCAACATTAGTTATTAAGGATTACTAGTACATTCTCCCAACCCCAGACTTCTCTATCTTCTTCTCCCCCCAATTATATAGGATGCACAAAAAGATGACTGAATTAAATCACTGATAAGAAACTATTTAAAGCTTGAACAAAAAATAGCCATCAGCTCCACTAAATGTAACCACATTCTCCAAAGTGACATTTTTATGTAGCCCATAGACATAAAGTTATAATGATGTATGTTTGACACTGAATACTCTTGGTGGGGCCCCAGTGACATCATTTGAGAGACATAAACGGACAGATGTGAAGCTGCTGGATTTTTAAGAGTCCCAGGGAATCATCTGACAATTCATTCAAGTCAGAGTCCGGAGCACACTAAAATAATTCACAGAATTTATTCTTCAAAAGCAGTTTTCTCCTAACTCAGCTAGGTTAAGTGATCCTGTAAGTGTGATCTTGTCCATTTGCAAAGCTCTCTCTTCAAAAGGCAATTGTAAAATCAGCTGGACACAATGTTCTCTGTCTTATAAAAGTGTTTATTAGAAGTATATGAACAAATACATTTTGAACGTACACCCATTAATCTTCCAAACATCCAAGGCTCTCTGGCCAGCCAGTTTCAAATGTTGGCTTAGAGAATTAATTCTGTGACCTTCTGTATGGAAGTAAATAGCATTCTCAGAATCTTTTCCAGATCTCACCATGCTTGTGATGTCAAATTCATATCCTAGCTGTTTTTCTGGCGTAAAAAAAGAGACATTACATAATTCTTAAAAAAAAAAAAAAAAGACCCTGGAAGGAATTATTTGGCAAAGAAAAACACTGTTTGTAGAACTTCTGTCATAACTCATATCCTGAAAAAGTCTATTTATTGACTTTCTTTTTGTTTAAGGTACAATACAATTGCTTCTTTAACAGCACAGGGATAAAAAAATGTGTCACCTTGGTGAATGTGATCCTGAATTTCTTTATCAAAACATTACATATAAATTAAAGATTTGTCCTGACCACATCAAAAGAAAACTAAATCAAGAGGTAATTAATCGCATTCTCCTGTTTTGGAAATATCTTCTTGTGTAAGAGAGGACACAGAGTTCTCTTTTCTGAGACAAGACACACAAACAGGATGTGCGTTTTTTTAATTTTCCCCTTAAAAATTCTTGGCTTAGTGAAGCAGTAATGTTAAAAAAAATGACTATAATCTATGACAAACAATTCACCTCATTAAAATCAAGGTATTACCCATTTTCAAACAAACATTGCCCAGAGTATGCTATCTCAACCATTAATTGAAGTATTGAAAAAGGCTTTCTGACTCCACTTTAAGTTCCTTATGCAAAA
The DNA here is from genome assembly GCF_002837175.3 of Physeter macrocephalus. Taxonomy (NCBI): domain Eukaryota; kingdom Metazoa; phylum Chordata; class Mammalia; order Artiodactyla; family Physeteridae; genus Physeter; species Physeter macrocephalus. The sequence goes on along the minus strand of NC_041222.1, from coordinate 101,403,717 downwards.
GATAAGTATTTTAATAGTTTTTAATATTTCTAAATTTAGTGTTATAAGGACAATTGCCTCTTAGCTATCAGCTTTGAAGTATTATCTGTAATATCATACTAGGTAATACAGCTTTTGCTTACTATGTGGTAGGCACTATTTTAAATACTTTATATCTGTCTCAACTCACTGCTTTCTTAACATGAATTTATAAGACAGGTAAGCTACATTACCTTTATTTAGAGATGAGGAGATTAAGAGGTTAACTCACCTGATATTACAAAGCAGAAACTGATAGAGCTGAATTAGATGCTCTGGGGGTCTAGCTGTCCATTCTATGCCCTTAACCTTTAAGTCTACTGTCTTTCAAAGGCATCAGAACATTTTTCATGAAAATGAGTTATCTAATTAATATGACTTTTAAAGTATCTATTTCTATAACACAAGAAATGATACATTTCATACACTATTCATTATTAAATTTAAAGTAAAAGATACGTAAATGATTCTTCCCCAAAAAATCAGTTAACTTTAGAAAATATAAGGAATTTGCCCATGGATTTTATATATTTGCTTGAGCGATTTGATATTTTATCATGAATAATTCTACAGAGTAAATAATTCTCAGGAGAGATTAGATTGTTGGAGCATTAGAAGGAACATTGGTACTAGCGTTCTGATTGGAGATTTGTTGTCATCCGATGATAGAGACGATCATAAAGCTTATTGACCCAACACAGTGCAAACTCAGTATTGTTGATGGTCCCTTCAGGAAGCTGATATAAGCTTGGACCTCTTCAGAAAAAAATATATAATCACACACATGCAGAATTCTCCTTACAACATATATTTTATGGCATTGTAAATTGATTTCCTTTGAATAAACAGCCTCTTAAAAAGCATCTGTTGAAATAAGTTTGCCTTGTCTTTTAAAAAATTAATGTCTGTCAAAGTTCAAAAAATAAGTACATATTGTACAAGGAAACTTTAATTCTTTTCACAACTGAATTTCAAAGAAAGTGGTTGTATTTAGCTTAAGTAAAAGTTGAAATTGTGTTATGATCTTTGACAACTTGCCGCGTGTGGTATTTTTGATGTAAAGTTTCTTCCTGGTATTTATTTAATGGTTCATGCAATAATGCTTCTGCACTGTAAGTAGTAGGGTTGGATGTCCTGGTACATATTAGTAGTATCAGTAAATGAAGCAGCAGATAATATTTAACTGCCCATGATGTGCTTCCATTATCTTGTGGATAGGATGTTACTATCCCCATTTTCAATTGATAAAACCAAGGCTTAGATAGATTGATAATTTGCAAGAGTCCTCAAATTTGCTAATTTATGGATTCTGGAAAAGACCAGAACTTAAGCTTTTTTGGGTTTTGTTTTCTCTTTGGAAAAGATAAAAATTAAAATCTTTAGTGCTAATTGTACGCCTGGCACTATCCTGAGTGTTTTACATAGATTATTTCAGGCTCAAGGTGATTAGTATTTTCGCCATCATGCATGTAAGAAAAATGAGCCTTTCATAGGTAAAGAGACCTGCCCCAAATCACAGCTAGTAAATCACAGATTTACCTCCTGCTGGGTCTACCAAGACGGTAAGGCCCTGACAATACTTTCACCTGAGCCATTTCTCATGGCTGTTTGTGTAGCTGCTAATTTTGAGAGATGAGATAACATTCCCCTGGACAAAGAGAAGGCTTGCTTACAGCTTGCTATAAAAGCAGTGGATTCCCCACACTCAGTGTTCCACAGCTGTGAGGCAGATCCGCAGGTGTGTTGTGCCAACCTGAGCCTGATGTATTGTTCCCACGAGACCTGAGGATGATGGGGAAGTTGAGCAAAGACCCTGAGGCTCCTGCTGCTTGCTGGCAATAAGGAATAAATTCCTTTGTCTCTGGCACTGGAGTCCTGTGTCTGCAGTCAGCACTCATGAAATATTGGGTCGGCCAAAAAGTTTGTTCAGGTTTTTCCGTAACATGATATACATACATACATACGATACATAATAGGCTAACCTTATAAGTAGAATAAAATCAAATCCCAAACTTGACGATCTAGAGTCATGTGTCTCACCCCAACACCCTCACTTGAAAAGCACTTCATTTAAAAAATATCAGTATAATTCATGGATATCATTTAGAAGTTCAGACAGTTATATAAAATATACCAAAATCATCTGTACCTTTGCCCTGCCCATCCCTATCCCCAGTTCATTTCTAGCTCCTCAGAGGCAGCCTTCTTTAGATATGTGTCTGCAACTTACATTCATATATTTAAATTGCTATCACATTATGCTTGATTTTTAAAATTTGTGAAGGTGTCTATTAAATTGCTACAAAGGAAAATAAGAATTTACTGCCCTTATACCACACTGTGTACACTTAACTCTCCAGCAGAATTCAAAATTCAGTTATGTAAACATTAATGATTAAATTAATATGCAGTGTTTACATGTTGTGAATATGTAATTACTGTTCATGGTGAAGCTTAGTCATTTGCTGTAATTACAGCACTTGGATAGCATTTTGTTTTCCCTAGTGTTAACAATTGTCTCATTTTAATCATCTCTTCCGTTTCTATTCCCTACTATTACTTCACACTCAACAAACTCCCTTTCAGAACCAAATCCCTCTCCGTGATTAAACAGAGCAGGCAACGGATCAATTCCTTGCTTTTCATAGAAATCTCATTTCTTTTTCTCATCTTCCTTTCTGGTCAGATATTGAACCTCTGTATTGATACTCTGATTTTCATATCCTTTCCTTCTGATTTCCTATTTCTTAATATCTTAATTCTACTTCTTGGCAGATTTCTTCACTTCATTTGTTCTTTGCAAGAACAAATATTTGATTGATGTTTTTTCCACTTTGGTTTACTATTTGCACTTTCTATGCTCTGAATGACTCCGTTCCTCCTTTCCTAAATGTCTCTTATTTCATGCCTGCTGTTGTATCATCTGTCCAGAGATTTTTTTTTTATGGCCTTTTCTGCTCCCTGCGTTTTCCCTTGAGTCATTTCTTTGTTTGTTTCTTTAATTTTCTTCTCTTTGCTCTTTATTTCCTCTGCATGTGTATTCTGGCCTCTGCTTCTTTTTTCATTACTGGTCCTATTGCAGGATGTCCTCCAATGTCTGTTTATATTGAAGAATGAGGTACTAAAAACTATTTGGAGTGCAACTAACAGCAGATGATTCATTGAGTAATGGTCTTCACCATAGGATGGCTGCCCAGATTTTTCACTGGTGGTTCCCCAATTGTCTGTACATCTTTCCTCTTGGGCATTTTAGGGGGAATAGGAATATCACCGTTCGGTGTGCAGAACTCACAGAACCCTCGTTTTCTTGGGGTGATGCTTCACCACAGATGCCAGTTGTGTCTGGAGTCCCTACTCTCCAGAAGTTCTTGGCCCAACTTGTGGAGGTTTTCTGTCCTCCTGCTTTCTGCCCAGTTCAGAAGGCAAAAAGTTAGATCCTAGTCTGAAGAACACAGGCAAGAAAATCAGGATAAAGGACTCACTGTCATTCCTGCTTAGGTTACATCAACTCTTTTTCTTTATCTCCTTTCTAGCCTGCATTTTCTTCTTTATTTATTTAGGCCGTGCCAGGTCTTAGTTGCGGCATGTGGGCTTCTTAGTTGCGGCACGCATGCAGGATCTAGTTCCCCAACCAGGGATCAAACCCAGGTGCCCTGCATTGGGAGTGTGGGGTCTTGCACACTGGACCACCAGGGAAGTCCCCTAGACCCCATTTTCTGAAGTCCTACTCGCCTCAAATTTCTAAAAGTTTGAGGATATTATTTTCTTCCTTTTGCATTCCCCCACTTTGGCTTAGGTTTTGGTTATCTCTGTGAAGTCAGTTTTCACAAGTGCATTCATTTTCAAGTTTCCTAAAATATCTTGTCATCACTCATCTGTCACTGTTTTCTTTCCCATTACTTTCATCTTCCTGTGTGTTAATGTCATTTCACTCCTTATTCAGTTTATTTCTGTGTTTTAGTGGCTTTAAGAAGGAAGTACATCAGCCATAAAAAGGAAAGAAATTGGGTCATTTGTAGAGATGTGGATGGACATAGAGAGTGTCATACAGAGTGAAGTAAGTCAGAAAGAGAAAAGTATAAAATGGACAACTGATGGGAACATGCTGTATAGCACAGGGAACTCACCTAGTGCACTGTGGTAACCTAAATGGGAGGGAAGTTCAAAAGGGAGGGGATATCTGTATGTGTACGGCTTATACATTTTGTGGTGCAGTGGTGGCTAACACAACATTGTAAAGCAACCATACTCCAATAAAAATTAATTTTAAAAAATAATTAGAAAAACATTTTAAAAGGAGAAAGATATTTCAGAAAGTATAATTACAAAGTATACTGTCTCCAGATGATTATCAATTGAAGTAAATTGGCCTCCTAATGGTAGTTCAAGTAATCACAGATGAAGCTAAAATGCTATCACCAAGGTGCTAGGAAATATGAAGAATTTTAAGGCAGAGAAAATGAAGACATAAACATGTCCAAAAAAAAAAAAAAAAGAAGGAAGTAGAGAGAAATGGATAAGTTCAATAGGTCAGGTTTGCCAGGATATTTTGCTTCTTTCTTTGAACAGGCAGGAAAGCAGATCTCTCATGAAACATCACAGATGCTCCATTTGTAAATTGAACAAGATTTATTTTTCCTAGCACAACTTTTGTTAACAAAGAAACTGTTTGCCATTTGAAAATTTCAAAGTCCTGTGAGATTTCCAAAAACAACTCACAAAAAAATGAATTTAGTCTTTGATCATGTGAGCCAGGATAGAGCAAACAAAAACCAGGGGCCAAGAGACATCATCGGTTTCATCTGAACTCATACTGAAAGACGAAAGATGCAATTCTGAATTATTCTATAACTTTTCTCAAAATATTAGAAGAAATGTGGGAAATTCATAATGGATGGCACCATTTTCCAAGTCCAATGGCTTGATATAAACAACTAAATAGCCATAATCATATAGGATACAATAGAATACATACAGACATTGTATTTCAAGTCTATCAATGGAAATCTTCTAGACATTATTATTTTGCAGTATGATTATTTCATGCTACCTGGTGATATATTCTTGCAACCTATGACACCCAAAATCTGTCTGAAATGAAATGGTACCTTACAATTAAAAATAAATTATACCTTTCACAAAGTTAATTTTCAAATTAGCAGGAAAAGAGGTAAATTTGCTTTGTTTACACCTGGCATGGATCCCCTGACAGCCATCAGAAATCCACATTACAGAGGAGTCAAGGGTCGTGACTTCAGGTTAAAAGCCTCTGTCGCTTAAAACATATGTATTTAATTCATAAGTAATATATAACTCTTACTGAAAAAGTCAAACAATATTAACTTACATATAGTGAAATCTATAGTTCATCTTTATTTCTACCCAAGTTTTACAGCTCATTTCCATAACTGGTTATTCTTAACCAATTGTGGGCATCCTTCTGCACTTCTTGTATGGAATTAGATATACGTGTATCTTTCCATACACTTTTAGGCTTAAATATATAGAATGTTTTAAACAAAAATAAGCATGAGACATTTCTAACCTTAAAGATAGTTTGGAGGCTTTTTCTTATGAATACATTTAGGTCTATCTCACGCAGGGTACTTCATGATGTTGGGCTATCATTGTGTTCTGCCTTGCTCTCATTTGTGAATATTTAGGGTCTTTTCTTTTGTTGCTATTTCAGTGGCGCAGTGGGCATCTTTGTAAATGTGTCTTGTGTACACGTGAACACATAAGTAATGTAAATTCCTAGAAGCAGAATTGTTGAGTTGAAGGATAAGTGTATTTTATATTTTTATATACACTAAGAAATCATCTTCCCAAACAGTTAATTTCAAGTCATATGCCTACTAAAGGGTATTAGACAATGCTGACTATTACATTTTGTTAATTTCTGCCAATATGTTTATTAAAAATGTTTTATTATTTATTTTTCATTTTCCCTTACATCAATGTTATAATTTTTGCTTCAACTGTCAAATATAATTTAGAAAACTTAAGAGGAGAAGAAAAGTCTATTATATTTGCTCATATTTCTGATGACAGTTTCCTTTCTTCCTTCTTGACGTTCCAACGTTTCTTCTTTTATTATTTCCTTTCTGTTTAGAAAACTTCCTTTAACTATTCAGGGGGAGGCTACTTGTGACAAATTCTCTTAGTTTTCCTTTATCCAAGAAGGTCTCAATTTCCCCTTCATTCCTGAAGAATATTTTCACTGGGTACGAGATTCTAGGATGACAATTCCTTTCTTTCAGCACTTGAAAAATATGTGTCACTTCTTTCTGGTTTTTATCATTTCTGATGAGAAATTTGCTATAATTTCAATTATTTTTCCCCTATAGATAAGCTGTTGTTATTCTCTGGATGTTTTCAGGATTTTTATTTAGTTTTCAGAAGTTTGTGTATGATGTGACTTGGCATGAATATCTTTGGGATTTAATTCAGTATCTTGAATCTGCAGGTTTATGTCTTTTGCAAAATTTATGCAAGTTTCAGTCATTAATTCCTCTAGTATTTTTTGTAGCTCTATACCCTATTCTCCCTCTCCATCTGAGACTCTGATGACACGAATGTTAGACTTTTGTTATACTGCCAGAGGTCCCTGAGGCTCTGTCCTCCCCTGTCCCCCAGTCTATCATTTCTCTGTTGCTCAGAGTGGGTAATTTTTTTACTGTTCTTAGAGTTCACTGAATCTTTGTCCTCTCCATTTTTCTACTGAGCCCATCCACTAGGTTTTTATTTTAATTATTGTATTTTTCAGTCCTAAAATTTTTATTTGGTTCCACTTTATACCTTCTATTTCTTTGCTGAGGCTTTCTATTTTTTTTATTGGTTTCAAGCATATTTGTAAGCGTTCACTGAATCATTTTCGTCATGGCCATTTTAACGTCTGTCGATAATTTTAACAACCTCATCATCTTGTTGTTGGCATCTGTTGATTGTCTTTTTTCATTCAGTTTCAGGACTTTCTGGTTCTTTGTATGGTGAATGATATTTGGTTGAAGCCTAGACATGTTTATAATATTTTATGAGACTCTGGATCTTATTTAAACTTTCTGTTTGCACTGGTCTTCTCTGACACTGCTCTGTCAGGGCAAGGGGGTGTGGGTGCTACCTTATTCCTTCTAGGTAGAGGTAGAAGTCCAGTTCATAGCCCAGTCTAAGATTTATAAAGAAAAAATAATCCCACGAATTCACTTCCATGTTGTTTCTTGGGTTCCAAGGTCCTTACTCAGTCAATGTTATTATGTCTACCATTGGGAGTCCCCCCAAGTTTGTGATATATATTGTGTCTAGGGTTTTCAGTTGTACTTGGCAGAAGAAATAGGGAAAACTATATCTGCTCCATCTTCCCACTATCTTTTGATACTTATGCTTTTTAGTAATTTTCCAAAAAGGTTCAAAATTCTCTTGCTGAGACCTAGGATTCACCATTAAGCTATTCATTCATATGGGAGCACAGGACTTAATTAGTGAATGAGACCTGAAATCTTCCTTTATGTATTATGCAACAATTAATGATTCAGGATTATATTAACACATATTGGCTAGTTTTCAGAATCTGATGAAAGTGTCAGTTCACAATAGAGTGATGTCACCTCGTCATTCTTAGGAAATGATAAATGTATTGAAAGGAAATTTGTTCACATGGAATAGAAAAATATGCAAAACAGATATACTGGGATAAAGACATTAGCATTATTTACAAAACCACTTTGTAGAAAAAAGTTTTCAAAATCACTAAGCTACTAAGATTAAATTTGCATTCCTGTTACTTCTATTTTATACTATTACCTGGCAAAAATAGCAACTATCCCTGATATTGAGGAGATGAACTCAAAATCAAATATACCCATTCTTGATGAGAAGAAAAGTTAACAAAAGGGAAAATAAAGAGGTAAAATCTAAGGAATTAATATTCAGGCTACAGCTCCAATATTAAGTTTACCTTGATACCTTTAAAACATGTTACTGGTGATACAACTATTTTTGAAGCAGTTGCCTATTGCAATAAATAGAGCATATTGTCTCCTCTAAGAAATATGACATGAATTCTGGTTCTAACTTCCTGGGTTTTTTTTTTTAAATTGAACTAAGTGATAAAAATAATTACGGAAAATTTAAGATAACCATTTTATTTTAGAATGTTTAGAATAGTTTTAAGGTGGCACACAAGTCATCAAGTAGATTAGTGTAGCTATTTACTGAATTTATACCTGTTTGCTATTAAATGAACAGCCAAAGCTGAATGAGTTCTAAAGTTCAACTGTCAAGAAATGTTATTTTTTGTGTTTATATTTTGGTATTATTGTTATGTTTTGATATTAGCTTTAAAAGGCTACATGGTCTTCTGAGAAATGTATAATAGATAACTAAAATGTAAATAAGATCTTTTTCTAAAGGATGACCACAGAAGCTCAAGGACATCTTAAAAAATACATACAACTGATAAATAATTTATGGGAAATGGATCTCAGACAAGAAAACTTAAATATTTCTTCACATATAAATATTTAAAGGAAGTATGCATACATAAAGATACAATCACAACATATGATTCAGGCTACGTTCAATTTGCCTTTAAACCACCCACTAACTTGGCTAATGTAAGAACCTGGGCCATTTGTTAAAAAAGTGGATTTCCAAGAGTTACTCATATAGTTCCTGGATCTGGAACTTGGTTTCTTATTGTTGATTAAATATATTTGGGAAATGGTATAGTGGGAACTTAAGTTGAACAATGAAAGCACTTACTCAAAAATTTTAAAACACTCACTAAAAACTAAAAAAAAACTGCTACTCTGTTTCACTGAAATCAGGGATTTAAGCCTATGGCTCACCTTATTGAATAAAGAACATTCCCATTCTTGAAAATTCTTAACAATTTGTTGTCTGTAGTAACTTCATGAAAGTTGGCTCCCTTTTCATTGGCAAAGAACAAATCAGGTTTCCAAATGGAGTCCAACATGGAAGGGTCTAGGTCTAAGGAGTCATCAGGATATTCACTATATGAAAGTCGAGGATCATTCCATTTCTGACGAAGAAAGATATTCACTCTGTAATCCTGTGACAGAAGAAAGAAAGGGTGAAAAAAGCCTGGTTTAAAATATTTAGACTTGTATGTGTTAGTCTTTGGGCTTCTTTGAATTATAGCAAAAGCCACTGACATCCTTGTGAGCTTTCCATACCCCTCAATCCTCACTTGTTACCACCAAGAGTTGTTCTAGTTCTGAGGATTTGCCCAGGTTTTTTGTGATATATATGCCTCCAAAGAAAAGGCCACAGAAGAGCACAATTTTATCATGCTTGTATTTGGCTGTTCCATTAAAATTTTACTCTCCTGGCTTGTCAGAATAAAATACTGGATTGCTATTAGACACTCAGAATAAAATATTTTCGGATTTGCATTTATTTTCTAGAACCATTTCTTTTAGTAGGTATCCATTAGCATCCAGAATGCATTTAGTGAAATTTTCTTGAAAGCTGTCTATTTTCTAAAAATGAACATATGTACTTCTTTACAATAAAGGCACATTTTCTCATCTTTAGTATAATATGTAAGTTCTAGGAAATTGGTGATTTGGTAAAAATAAAAGGTGGTTTTCAAATAATAAGGGATGAACCTTTTGCTAGGTGTCCCATGTGTTTTCCAAAGTGACAAATCCTTTAAGATTTGACTTAAGAGATTTCCCAATTAGACCTTTCATAATTAAGTTAAAAGGAGAGTCAATGATTTCAAAGTCTTGCTCATAATTTCCGGACTAATGTATAGAGTGACAAAGATTGACAGCTATGTGTATGTGTGGTATTTGTACACAGTATATGAGGATAAGTACTATCCATGACTTTACAAATACAATTTTCCCCTTAGACTTTTGAAACGAGCAAATAAACGTGCAGACTTCATCATAAGTATAAGTAAAGTGAACATTTTAAGAAAGCTTCATTTCCACAAAAAATAGCCAGGGCTGGAGATATTCAGAGAAACTGAATATCAGTTTTCGTCTATTTTTTCATTCCTTGAATACCAAATTACCGGTAGTCAGAATAGAGTGACCAAGCAATCACAAAGAATGCTTCCATAATATCAGACCCGTAGATTGGTTATCTTGCAAGGAGGTCAGATTCAGAGTTTGTAGTGAATGTTACAAATGTATATGTGGCCTTGATCGTTAGTTGTGCACTGAGATCCCTGTCTTCTAACTGTAACTAAGGTTACATACCAGATAGTACTTTTTCTGCTTGCTAAGTGCCCCATGTATTTTCCAAAGTGACAATGGAGCAGAGGTCACTTCAGCTTTCTATCACAAGGCTCACGATAATGTGGAAATCTCAGCAGCCTCGAGGATCTGCAGAACTTATAAACGGGGATACATGAACAAGCTTCTACCAGCCAAGGACGGGTCATCCTCTCCTAGACTAGGGCTCAGAGCCCCAAGAAGCACAGCTCCATGGCTGGTGGCCAGTTCCTGCATCCCTCGCTGTCCTGTAATCTGTGCATCCACCTTAACTACCACCAAACACATCAATGATTGGACTGAAGTCAGTTTCTCTCTGCCTGACCTCTAGGGAGGACTAAAGCAAGACAAGTTATAATGATACCTGCCAGGAAAAATAACTGACTCATAAAGAACTTCCTATTGGAATGATTCTTAAGACATATTTTAAAAGATGAAGTGTTTTTATGCTGTAACGAATTTATTGATTGAGAACACTCTGTGATGCTAAAATAAAAGTCCTTTTAAGCTGCAGTCTATGTGATAAAATTTGGTAGACTCTCCTCATCTTTATGTGATTGGTTTAGTGATAAACTTTACAGACACAATCTCAGATCTTCCAGGAAGGCTCCAAGAATGAGCTGAAAAAAGACATCAAGTAGCCTTCAGTTTCTGTTTCTAAATCACACAAGGAAAACATCAACTGTCATCTGTCACCAAGGCCGAATGTAATCCTGTATCCATTGTACTTTTTTTGTGAATAACCAGGACTATCTTTGTTTACTAACATGTTTAGGTCTTTGGTTTAGAGCCAAGGTTCAAAGCAAAACTGAAAAATGACCATTTCCTGAAAACCCAGAAACTTAGGTTTCAACAGTCCCCACAATTTGGGTTTTGACCTGCCTGCAAATGAACACTGTAATGGGAAGCTTCCCTATCAAACAAATTCAGCTTTTCAAAAATAAACTTTTAAGCCCACCTCCTCATAGCCAATGTATCCCATCTGTGCTCAGCAACCAATTATATTATTTCTGAATCCTGATCATAAGTGAAAATGTGCAAAGAAAAGGGTATAAAAAACATTCAAATAATACCACTCTAAAAGAAGTCCTTGTAACTCAAGTTGAAATAACTTGCTTATAATAAAAGGCCATGGACCAAAGAAGGAAACAGCTTTGTAAAACAGAGACAAATGGATGTGTATGCAGCATATGAAAACAATGTCAAGTGGACTTACTAAAGCCAGTTTAAAAATTCAGTCATTCCTTGGACATACTTAAAGACTACGTGTTTTTGTTTGTTTGTTTGTTTGGGGGGGAGGTTTCTGTTTTATTTATTTATTTATTCATTATTTTTATTAACCGTGTTGTGTTAGTTTCAGGTGTAAGTGTTTTATTAAAGGAATCTTCCCTGTTCTCCCTGGCTATGCTTCTATAAGGGTGAAAATGTAGAAAGCTTATATGTGAGTAAAAAAAGAGACAATAATAAATATGAGATAATACATCATGAGAATGAAATCAATATTTGTATCTCACATTTCTAAAATCTACCCATGTATTGAATTCATTCATAAATCTTATAAGGCAGCTGAATTGACATTTATGTGTATGGAATCATAATATTTTAGAACAGACACATTAATGATTCTTTTCCCCTAGAAACTTCTTTTGTAGTAATATACATTTTTGCAAACCCTTCAGAAGTTAATTTTATTTTTTCATCATTTTGCATGTTACACAATTAATGAGTTATTTTAAATGTTATATCAGTGTATTATTAATCTTGTACAACAGTGATAGAAACGTAATCATTATTTCATAATATAGAAAGATTAATTTTGACATTTTGGAAGTCAAATTTTATTATTATTAGAATAGAGTGTATCACACTATTCTAATCACTTTAAATTAATTGTGTAGGAAAATATTTTGTTGACCAAGTAAAATTATATATCATGTTTTGATTTGAAAATAAGTATCCATTAAAATGTGGTTTAAATTCCATCTGTATGTCACATAGTAAATAACAGAACCACACTACATTTTCTGACCTAGTATTTGAAATTCTTACATTATGAGGTACAAATAAATAACAATTAGATTAGGAAAATATTATAATGATTATAATATTATAATATACCAGGCTCAGAAGTAAGTCTTCTTGGGATCAAATGTCAGCTCTCACAGTGAATAGCTTTCTAATCTCCCTGCACCTTGCTTGTTCAACTGTGAAATAGGGATGATTATAACAGCACATCCTCTGATAGAGTTCTTGTGAACATGGATTGATCCACATAAAGTACTTAGAACCACACTCATTAAATGTTAGACCCTCAAAATTAGAAGCCATATTAGATAGAAATTTGCTTGCATTTTCTGTTTCTAAATTAGTTTTGAAGTACTAGGGGCATTTTGATTTGAATCTGGGATCGTTGAATTTGCCATAGAAGAATATGGGACAGATAATTGTAATGTTGAAATCTGGTGAATAATATTTTTGAAAATTTGCAGAACTATTATGATAAGCTTATCGTTGACTTCTGTATTTCAACATTTCTGCATTTTTATATTTTGTCTTTAATCAATTGCACCTCCTCCCTCTTTATATATAAACATACATACATATACATATTTAATTTGTTTGAGTATATAAGGCCCTTTTCCATCATAGCAAATACAGCTGTTCACATTTCACCTGGTGCCAGATGTTATACTAGGTGCTTCATGGGTTACTTCTACTATTCTCATAGCAAATCTGTGAGGTAGGTGTGATTATTAGGTGTGCTTAGCTTCACAGATGTGGAGAAGGGAACAAAGACACATTAAGTAACTTCAATGCGATTACAGAGCTAATAAATTGTAGAGCTATAATCCAGACCACAAGTTCTGATTTCAGAGTTTTAACGATATACTGACTGCGTAATACACTGCCACTCATGATTGCCTTGTATGCAAACCAAACATTTTATAAACTAACACAGATTCTGGTTTATGTGGTTTATGGTGGGGTCTTTTGGTAAGGAATTTGGGGATTTACTGATCAACATGCTCGCTGATGGGAAATTGCAAGCACTAAAACTAAGTGTTCCCAGATTAAATCGAATTGTTGCCACATTGTCATTTGTCCATAGGGGTACCCTGGTGGGAGACCAAATTTAGTAGAGAGCACAGCTCTATGTATCAGCTAAAATGACATATAGAATATTATTTTCATCTTTTGCCTTACAGGGAAGCACAGGATTGCTAGAAGTGAACTGAAATGACCAATTAGGAAAAAAGTAGAAAGAAATAATCACTTAAAGTTAACAAAGAAAGTTAAGTACTTCTCTTTTCTTTAGTCCATAATTCAGTTAATTTTTGTTTGTTTTTTTTTGTTGTTGTTGTTGTAAGAAATAATCACTTAAAGTTAACAAAGAAAGTTAAGTACTTCTCTTTTCTTTAGTCCATAATTCAGTTAATTTTTGTTTGTTTTTTGTTGTTGTTGTTGTTGTTGTTATGCGGGCCTCTCACTGTTGTGGCCTCTCCCGTTGCGGAGCACAGGCTCCAGACGCGCAGGCTCCACGGCATGTGGGATCTTCCCGGACCGGGGCACGAACCCGTGTCCCCTGCATCGGCAGGCGGGCCCTCAACCACTGCGCCACCAGGGAAGCCCCCATAATTCAGTTAATTTTTAAATTCCTTAGTGTTTTCAGGCAATTTCTAATCCAGTAGCTAAGCCTACCCCCAACCCCTTCCCCCTTCCTTTTCTCCCTGCCTTCTCACTCCCTCATTTCTGCACTTTTCTGCCCTTTCCTCTCCTTCCTTCTCTATTCCTTTCTGTTTCTGTGTCTCTGTCTCTCTCTCTTTCCCTCCCTCTCTCCTCCTCCCCTTCACTCACACACCTGCGCGCAGCACTCCTGCCCCCTCTGCTTCTTTAAAACCTGCTGCCAAATTATTATTTTGTTGTTGTGGGCAGGTGTTTTTACATTGTATTGTTACAGATCAAAGAAAATATATATCTACAATGCTGCCACTGTTGATATCTTAATACCTTTGTTTTCTTTTCTTCCTACACATTTTCACATAGTTGAAATTTATCATACCTGCTCTTTTGCATCTTTCATTTCACTTAATGTATTTTATGCATTTCCTGGTAATCCTCTTAATCATTATTCCAATGGCTATGTGATGCACTTTTCTTACACAAATACTTTTTCATATGATTGAATAGGGTCTAGTGCATATGGAATTATGCAATTTGTGAAAAACTGAAATGTGTTCATTTATTTTCAATATATGGTTCAAAAACCAAATATATTTTTTTGCTTTAAGCCTCCATAAATCTGAGCAAGAATTAGGAGTATAAAGTATTTCTAAAAAAGAATGTGCCAGGCATATAATCAGAAGGTAATATGTCTAAAACAAGACTCTCTGAAAATGGCACTGTAAAAATAATCATCACAAAATAGCACAACAATAACCACCAAGTACGGTATTTTTTCTGGACCACTTGAATGCTTTCCAGTTGATTGTAAAAATTTTCACCTAAAATGGGGTTTGTAGTGGCAATTATCACTGCCTTTCTTATTTATAATTTGATTTAATGAGAATGGTTTTACGAATTCAACATTCAGTATACTAATTAATCTTCTGAAAAAGATGCTCTTTCCCAGGTTAAAGAATTCAGTTTCTACCCCTATTTTTAAAGTTGTTGATGATACTGTTGAAGCTATCGTTAGGAAGTGGTACTTAACCTTATTAAATTATTGGAAATTTATTTGAGAGTCATGTGATTTTTAACTTGATATAAATTTTGCCCCAGTATATCATTATTCAGTTACTGTCTGTAAAAAGTAAGATGTGAATACCTAATGGTATATACATATATTGGAGCACGTGTATATTGAAAAGTTGAGATAGATTATATTTATTTTAGCTAAAAACTCAACAGAATTTATTCAAATTAAAAATATTAAAAGATCAATATTATTCTCAAAGTTATTTAGCATTATGCAGCAAATGTTTATTTTATCATATATTGCCAACCTGGAATTTAGTTTAGTGTTGATAATACAATAGTGAAAGATAATCTCTGCTCTCCAATTGCTCACTATATTGTAGAAGATAGCTTGTAAACAGACAATTTTTTTCACATTATAATTGCTATGTTGGAGGCATGTACAGCAAGCTAGGGAAACACAAAGAAGGGCTAGCTAATAGGAACCAAGGTGGAGAGGTTGGGGAAGACTTCCTGAGGAAAATCTAATTGGGCTTCGTTTTCAAAATGAAATAAAATTTAGCTGGGCAAACATTGGGGCCATAATAAAACATGTCCTGTAAAATACTGGACAGAAAATCCAGTAACCACTAGATTTTTGTATGATTAATATAGGAATTTGGCTGAATCTTAATTATTATAATTCATTATTTACTTCATTGGATATTTATTGACCACCTTCTGTGGAGCAGGTAATATTCTAAGGGTTATAAAGTTGAATTATGCATTGTGTCTACCACCTGGAGGCAAACAGTCTAGACAAGAAAAGGAGATGGAACACATCATGAATAAAAGCAGGGAATATGGAAGGAAGACACTATGAAAATAAGAGCTTTGCTGATTTTCACCTGGTGTTCGTCTTATTTTTCTAAAAAATAATATAAAGAGTGTGAAAAAATAAGTCTTAAAGACATATATATATATATATATATATATATATATATATATATATATATATATATATATATAGGGCCCTATGACTGAAAATTATTTTCTGGATGAAGGTACAAAATATATATACTTCTTAAAAGTATTGCTGTCTTACAAGACAAGAAGAGGATTCTTCAAAGACAAAAAGAGTAACAAAAATAAGAGTGAGATAAAGCCAAAGGAATGAAAAACAAACACAAATGCCTGAACTGGGAGACTGAGCCTTGGGCTACCACAAGGTAGAAAAACAGAACTTGTGACTGAGGATTAATTAATTAGACCCTCAAGATTATCATAGGTTAGGTTCAAACAAATATGAGCTCATAACAATGACAATATTTTAACTAAAGACAAAAGAAACCAGACATGAGCAGACATGGACTTCAATGGAAATACCAGATCAAAAATAGGAAATACACATGTAAAATGTATTTAAAGAAATAAAAGATAAAGTTGATATAGGAAGCTATAATACTAGAGATATTTTTTAAATAATCAAATAGAATAATAAATGAAATGAAAATATAATTGTTGAAATTAAAGGTTTAATGAATATGTAAAAGCATATAAGAATCAGTTGAAATGAGAATTGAATAGAATGTACTAAAGAAATATCCTAGATTAAAATAGTGGGAGAAACGGAGAAAGAAAAATTTTTTTTAGGTTGAGTCTTTAAGGATACAATGGAAAAACCTAAAGTAATCTGCATCTAATTAGGATCCCAGAAGGATGAATTAGAGTATAGAAAGCCAATAGTCAGAGAAAATGACAAGGATTTTCAGAACAAACATAAGAAACTAATGCTCAGACTCAGAGAACTCAAAATATATCAAATAAAGGTATGTAAAAATAAGTTTATATGAAGACATTATATGAAAATTGCAGAATAGCAAAGGAAAAGAAAATACCTTTTAAAAAAATCACATTTCTATTGCCAAATAATATTTCATTGTGTGGAATATCACGTTTCATTTATTCATTCATCAAAAAGGAATGGGGTACTGACACAGGCTACAACATGAATGAAATATTACGCTAAAGAGGCCAGTTACAAAAGACCATGTATTATATGATTCCATTTATAGCAAATGTCCACATCAGGCAAACGTATGGAGACAGAAAGTAGATTCCTAGTTGAGGGGAAGCAGGGAGTGACATGGATGTTAGGGAGTGATAAATGTCCAAAAATATTTGTGATGATGGTTGTGCAACTGTGTGAATATTCTAAAAATCATTTAATTATAGACTTTAGCTAGATTAATTGCATGGCATGTGTACAGTAAGTACTTATCACCTATACTGGAAAATACTTAGACTGGCAGCAGACTTCTCAACATCAATAATGAAATTCACAATATAATGGGTCAATTTACTCAACATACTAAGAGAAAATTACAGTGAACTTTGAATAGTGTACTCAGTAATATAATCTTTCAAAACTGAAGATGAAAGAAAGTCATTAAAGAAAAATACACAGCTTAATCCTGAACATTTATAAAGTGGGCTTCTAATCAATTTACTTCAGAAAGACAGAAAAAAAAAACAAAACCCCACAGAATCCTGTTCTGAAATGAAAACAGAAATGATGAGAAACTGATTAAAGTGGAGATAAATTCAACTAGTCTTCCTCTATATGAAAATGTTGCTATGAATGCATAATTTATGGGGTTTAAATGAACTGAAAAATAGGAAAGACAATATCATATACTAAGACTAAAATCGTATGTAGAAATACATCCAAAATATGTTAAAGACTTTTATGCAGAACATTTTATAATTTCTTGACAGCATAAGTACTTAAATGGAGAGAGATGCCATGATTATACCAAAAGATTAAATATTATGAAGGGAGCAATTGTTTCCAAATTAGTTGTTAGGTTTAGTGCAATTTTTGTCAAAGTCCAACAAATTTTTTGAGGAAATTGACAAGCAAATCTTTAATATATATTTATATTAATCACACAAATTATAAGCTTCAGGAATAGCCAAGGCACGCTTATAAAAGAAGAACAAAAGTAGAGTGACTTCCTGTAATAGATACTTAAAATGACTAAAATGCTGTAAGACATTATGATATTGGTGCAAAGATAAACTGACCAATGGGACAAAATGAAGAGTCTGAAAACAACCCTTATTTGATACATAAAGGAAGTAGTTTGCAGATTAGTGTTGGGTTCTTAATAAATGTTTCTGTATATGACAAAAAGTTCACATTCTATCCCAATGTGACATCACTCAAGAAAGCAAGTTTGGGTAAAAGTTCAAGTATAATAGTAAAATTTTTAAAAATAGAAGATATGGCAGAGTATTCTATGGCTTTGAGGTAGGGTAGATTCTTTAATAAATTCTATGATGTCAAAATTAAGAAATTCTATTCATCAACAGGCCACTTAAGGAAAATGGAAAAACAAACCACAGTGGAAAAAGATATTTGCCACACAGGATAACTGACAACTGGCTATTGCCAGACTATAAAAAATCTCATACCAATGGATGAGAAAAAGAAAAAAAACTGAGTAGAATATAGTCAAAAGAAGAAGACATGTTTCACTGGGCAGAGACCACAAATGTCCAACAAATATGTGAAAAAATGTTCAAACTCACTGGTAAACAAAGATGTGCTAATTAAGATATTGAGGTACCATTTTATACCCACTGGGTTATTAAAAATAAGAAGTTTGATGATATGGAATTTGGCAAGGATATGGAGCAAAATGATAGCTTATATACTGCAGCTGAAAATAGAAAAAGTGGGAAAAATTGACATTGTATTATAAATTTGATACGTGAATACTCAAGATACAAAAATTTTAGTTCTAAGTATAAATCCTAAAGAAACCCTTCCACATGTGCACCAGGTGACATATACAAAATATTTATAGCAGCACCATTAGTGATAGTGAAAAACAAAAGCAAAACAAAACAAAAACTGAAACCAATCCAAACATTCATTGGCGGGAAAATGTATAATAAATTATGTCAACAAAATCAGATACCATATAGCTGTGAAAATGAATTAAAACTACTATTTGCAAAGGATAAATCTTAGAAACGTTAAATTTAGTAAAAAAAAAAAAAGCATCAAAAATCTTATAGCACCATTTTCATAAAATTCAAAACCAAGCAATCTCTCTCTCTCTCTCTCTCATTTATCTGTCTATCTATGTCTCTTTACCTCTCTCTAATAAAATTTTGAGGGCAAAGGAATTATAAACACAAAATAGTTGACAGTGGTTACCTAGGGAGATATTAGGAGAATGGGATTTGATGGACTATACAGGTATGTTTAATAATCGTAAAATTTTAGTTTTGAAATTAGGTGGTAGTTTCAACAGTGTTTGTGTTATTAAATTATACCTTGTCCCTTACATATATTATTTATGTAATTACATACCAAAATATTATATCTGAATATGAAATTAATCACTGGAAATGCTCATTGGAACTACCCTATTTATTCATGGGAAATACCCTACACACTCTAGTGTTTTGCCATTTATATACTTTGTGCAATATATTTTATGATTTATAACACATTTTTATTAGCATTTTGTTATGCCCATCTTACATGATGTTGTAATGGGTAGAGTGATGACCCAAAGATGTTCAAATTTCAATCCTCGGGACCTGTGAATGCGTTAACCTTATTTGGCAAAAGAGATTTTGCAGATGTGCTTAAGAACCTAGAGATGGGTTATCTGGGTGGGCCCCATGTAATCATGAGGATCCTTATGAGTGAAAAAGAGGCAAAGAGTCAGTGTCAGTGATGCAATGTGGGACTGGACTGGTTTAAGATAGGGGAAGAGAGCCATGAGCCAAAGAATGCAGGCAGCCTCCAGAAGCTGTAGAAGACAGGGGGATGAATTCACTCCCAGAGCCTCCAGAAGGAACATAGCCCTGCAGACACCTTGATTTTAGCCCAGTAAAACCCATTTTGGAGTTCTGACCTCCAGAATTGTAAGAAAATACATCTTTTGCAGTTTTAAGCTACTAAGTGTGTGGCAATTTGTTACAGCAGCAATAGAAAATGGATACATATACCTTTTAAAATTGATTTGCATACATTCTCATTCTCGTTTTTTGAAGAAGTTTCTAGAACAATAGATTTTTTTTTTTGCTAGTCATTCAAGAGGGTAGAACATTTAAGGCAAAAATCACTGAATTTACAGACAAATGGAAAAAAATAACTCAGAATGCTTCCTGTTTGTAGGAGTACTACTCAGAGATCCTAATTTCAAAATGATCAGAAAATAACTTTCCTTGCTCAAAGAAACAATGATAAAGTGCAAATTTCCTAACAAATGTTTCGCTGCTTTAGTGTTATAAGATTTTCTCACTCCGAAGTACTGTACAACATAGGTTGCTGTGCTTCACAAAGTGCAGAACACAATAGTCAACGGTGGAGTAATTACTTGTAATGTCAGCCCTTGTTGCTCCTACCATCTGCTCTACAAACCCCACCACAAGGAGGGTGGTCATCTGGGTCCACTGATTCTGAAATAACGGCCCATTGGGAAAGTGCTTTTCCATTCTCACTACACCAATAGGGAAGAAAGCAGTTTTGTAAGAACAATTTAGAGGTTCAGAAAGATTATTTCAAATCTCCCCTTGACGTCTTCCTTATCTGTATGTTTAATTATTCTCTAGAAAACAGAATTATTTTAAAATTATAATTATTAGGGAAACTTAATTATGTA
Organism: Physeter macrocephalus; assembly: GCF_002837175.3. Taxonomy (NCBI): domain Eukaryota; kingdom Metazoa; phylum Chordata; class Mammalia; order Artiodactyla; family Physeteridae; genus Physeter; species Physeter macrocephalus. The sequence continues at coordinate 101,383,094 of NC_041222.1, read as the reverse complement.
CCAAAGCTGGAAACATAAAGGTAAGAATTCCCAAGAATTGAGTCGACTTTCAAAGATAAATGGAAAATGAAACATAAAATCAATCCCTGTTTTGCAGAAGTTGAGAGGTTTTTTCTTGTAAGAATGGTATTTAGGACTTCCCTGGTGGCGCAGTGGTTAAGAATCATCCTGCCAATCAGGGGACACGGGCTCGAGCCCTGGTCCGGGAAGATCCCACCTGCCGTGGAGCAACAAAGCCCGTGCACCACAACTACTGAGCCCACGTGCCACAACTACTGAAGTCCGCGTGCCTAGATCCCATGCTCTGCAACAAAAGAAGCCACTGCAATGAGAAGCCTGCGCACTGCAATGAAGAGTAACCCCTGCTCGCCACTAGAGAAAGCCCTCGCGCAGCAATGAAGACCCAACGCAGCCAAAAAAAAAAAAAAAAAAAAGATGGTATTTAAAGGAAATAGTTATATAAATTCATATGATTTATCAGAATTGATCAGAACATGTGTGTTGAGTCAGTGAACTAACACTCTATGTTATTCATTCAGTAACCTCTGTTTCGATGTAAGATTTGTCTTAGTTTGTTCAGGCTGCTATAACAAAATACCATAGACCAGGTGGCTTATAATCAACAAAAATTTATTTCTCATAGTTCTGGAGGCTGGAAGTCTGAGCTTAGGGTGCCAGCATCAGGGTGAAGGCCCTCTTTCTGGCTGCAGACTTCTCACTGTGTCCCCACATGGCGTTAAGGGCTAGGGGCTCTGGGGGATCTCTTTATAAGGGCATTGATCCCACTCATAAGGGTTCCACCCAAAGGTCCTACCTCCTAATACCATCACCTTGGGGTTTCAACGTATGAATTTGTGGGGGACACAAACATGCCGACGATAGCAAGATTGAAAATTAAACCACTGGCAAATACAATAAAAGGCTACATTCATTTAGAACACTGCCTGTGCTTACACTCCAGAGGTAGAAATTCTGGTGAGGGAAGCTTAGTCCATGGGACCATTCTTCCGAAGTTGATGGAGGTTTATCCCAACTAATATAGTTCATCCAGTTTGGGCATGCCTGGCTTTAGAGATAAAGACTACACACAGCCACTACTTCCAGTAGCTGCTTCCTTTCAATGAAAACCAGTAATTTACGTTGTTCTTTGGTTGTAAGGTAACAGATGATCCTCTGCCTTAATGTGCTCCTAGCTCCACAGGCTCCACTGATCCAGCGATGCCCTTCTGCCTCCGGTGCTCACTTGCCTTCCTACTCGATTCCCCTGTGTCTGCAAATTGTCTGCCCAGGGCTCAGGCTTCCCACAAACTGGGCTAGACAGTCAAGTGGAATGCGTTCTCTCCTTCACTGCAAGTTTTGCCAACAAACCTATACGTAGGGGGAAAAAATGGCACCATTTCCTGCCTCATCTTTCTGCCCAAATCATTTCATAAACGTCTGTTCACTGCGTTTTATATTATGCCAAGTAGGAAGAGGAAGTTTATATGTTTCTCGTGGTTGAAGGAGCATAGACATAGAAATTCTGTCACTACCACTTCCATTCATGACCCCAAGTTTGTATCAAAATGTATACCCAACGTAGAATGTGCTCACTTGTTTATTTCTACTTAATGCTAATCACATAACTGACACGTTAAAATGAACCTAACCCTTTACACATAGCACTTATTAATTTTCAATTTGTATATTGAATGACGTGTGGGCAGTGATCTGCTTATTATTTATTTTTTGGACTTCCAGTAAGTAATTGTTCCACTACTGGAATGTATGATTTGGATCACAAAAAGCCCCAAGTCTCTTGGAAAATGAACTATTATTTGGTCTTCAGAACATCCTATGGTCAATCAACACTATAAGAGCTCCTCAAATCAATCAAGAAATTCTAAGGACCCACTATTAGGAAGAAAACTTTTCTGAGGATAGCTGAGAGACACTTCACAGTTTAAAAGATGGATAATAGCACCACATAATAATTTTTTGAAGATTTTCCAACTAGTGTTTCCTTGAATGTCTGATGTGAACTGTTATATTTTATGTGTCTTTTTCTTTAATTTAAATTGTGGTCAAATACATATAACATTTACTATCAGTGACTTTTAGTACATTCACAATATAGTGCAACTATCACACTTTCTAGTTCCAGATAATTTTCATCACTTAAAAGGAAACTCTGTGTCCATTAAGTGGTCACTTCTCATTCCCCCTTCCCTCCAGCCCCTGGCGACTGCTAATCTGTTTTCTATCTCTACAGATGGGCCTACTCTGAATATTTCATATTAATGGAATTATACAATATATGGCCTTTTGTGTCTGACTTCTTTCACTTAGCATAATATTCCCAAGGTTTATTATATGGGTGTTTTTAAAGTGTATTTAAAAATACATAGACATCATCTGTTTAATTTACAGAAACTTGAAGGGTCTCATTGAGATAATTATACATGCAAGGTGATACAATTTTTAAGATGTGTTCTTAGAAGTGAATGTCATATATATGCCATATATAAACATATATATAATCAAAATCCACAACAACATAAAAGATGAAAACAATAAGTATTATTAATTGAATGATTACTTTCAGGATTGAAACTAGATGCCTTAAATAAAATTTGTAATTGAAAAAAATACTGATTAAAATCTGCCTTGCGTATAAGTTTTCAGGAATATATTTAATCTTGTAAATGACTAACAGCCTCACCTTGCGTTACAAGTATTTTTCAAGGATACTGATATCATATCATTAATATTGAGTATGATAGCAGAGTCTGACACTAACAGAGCATAGCTAGTCGCTTCCCACCAATCAGGTCTTAATTTACTACCATCTGTAATTTGGACTAATGGTACAGAACAGACTAACAAAGGAAGATTTATTCTGAACCTATATACCATCAAACATTACTAAAGTAAATAAATTATGCAAATCCTTTCTTTACCTTAAGGTATTCCCAGTTTAAATACAGATTTTTTAGTTATACACTAACATAATTTTTAAATTTAATCTATTATTTTGCAACAATGTTCACACTTCCCTTCATAATTTTACTGAACTTTTAACACAGCTTGGATTTGGGAAAATACATAGTTTAATAAATAAAAACAAAGGAATGCATATTATTGGCAAAGGATTTTTATTTTGTGTGCTTTTACATTTGTCCTCAGTAGAAAAATTGGTCATGTAAACAAATTATTCCAATAAATGTCTTCAGTATTTTAAAACTGTTAACACTGAGGCTTAAAATATAACACTTTTATATTTTAACTGATATTTAAATTTTCAGTGGTTTTTCTGAAAAAACTTCTTATGACCTTTGGAAATCTTTTGATTCATGAGGGCTTATACTGTATATTATTTACTATGAAATGGTAGAGGTTGAATATTAAAAGAAAAATTTGCCACTTTGGAAAAGTTTTAGTGAGCTAAATATTAAATATTCAAGATGAAATTAAATTATATTTAGAATGATGTTTTCCTTCTGAGCAATCCAGGTAACTCTCGACTAGCTGTTTGCTGATTTGGAGATTGGCCAAGATTGGCCATTAGGCATTTTGTTTCTTGGGTAGAAAATACTACACATTTTAATATTTTATATTAACAGATATTTAAGATGATGCTTACATGTTTCAAAGTATTCAGGTGTAGAGGACCATCACAGGCAAAATATAAGTTGCCAAGTTTCCATGTGTTTCCACTTCGATAAAATATTTGGCAACTTGTGGGTATGCTCTTCTACTTGAATTTGTAAACTCGAGGACACACATTCTTTACTAAATGCAAATTCTGGAGTGGGTTTAGCACAATTCCGATGCTAAAACTTCTAGATTCACTTTGCCATACCGTAGGAACTAACACAACATTGTAAAGCAACTATACTCCAATAAAAATCTTTTAAAAACATTTCCCACTACTAAAAGAGAAAACAAAGAAATTCCTAAACATGATTATTGCATTTCCACATCTAATTTTTCCTAGCTCATTTCTGAATCTATTGATATATTATTTTTGCTGGAAATTAGATTGCTATTGATACCTAAATACTTTCATAACAGGAAAATTATTTTAACTGATGAGAATGCATCGAGTAAATTGTCTTCACCAATGTCATTTTACAGGGTAAGAACAAAAACTGAGTTCTCCCTAATTTTTATTCAGGCCTTGCAGACTCAGTGCATGATTCTCAATATACTCCTTCCTGCAAATGATACCACCTCGAAGACAAGGTCTCTGTTAGGGTGGCTGATTATTTTGTCTCTGTACCATGTCCATCCACCAGCTTCATCCCACTGAGTGACTTCTGTTGCAACCATGTGAAAAAGGCCCAGAAGATCTGCCCCAAACTCTGACCTACAAACTTATGAAATGTACTAAAATGTTGGTTTTTATAAGCCACTAAGTTCGGGGACAGTTTGTTATGCAGCATTACTTGAAATGGAGTTGGGTAACTAGAAATGGGTGCTGCAGTGAGAAAAACCTGAAAACACGTGCAGTTGACTTTGAGACCAGGTAGCAGGCAGAAGCTTGAAGGGCTTTGGAGACATATGTGAAAGGATGAGCAAGAAATTCTTACTACAGGATGAAAAAACAACCCACCTCTGTTTTGTAGTGGCAGAATGTTTGGCAACGCTGTCACCTCAGTAATGTGGGGAAACAGAAAATGCAACTCATGAACTGTTGCATTTGGCTAAGGAGATTTCTGGGTAAAATCTCAAAAATGTCACTTCACTTTTTTTATGGGCTCAGGGGAACATCTTCTAAGGGTGTAGGTATGAAACTGCAGTTTATACTTCAGAAGATTGAGAAGTTGCCTCATAAATTCTCTCAACCAGGGACTTCCCTGGTGGTCCAGCAGTTAAGAGTCCACGCTCCTGATTCAAGGGGCTGGGGCTCGATTCCTGATCAGGGAACTAGATCCCACATGTTGCAACTAAGGGCCTGCATGCCACAACTAAAGATCCTGTATGCCGCAACTAAGACCTGGTCCAGCCAAATAAATAAATAAATATATTTTTTAAAATTCTCTCAACCAGACTAAAATATTTCTAAGAATCTTAAGAGCATTATTCACAGATTTCTGACTCCCAGTCGAAGGTAGAGAGGCAAAGGAAGCCACAAAAATGGCAAGAGATTTCAATGATAGAAGCACCATCAGCTTCTATTAAAGTGCACAAGGACAGTTCAAAATGCAACAGCTTGTTAGGTCCTCAGATTTCTATGGGCAGGAAATAGAATGAAAGGCTACTCAGCAGCAAACGTGGTCCACTTTTTACAGAAAAGTAAAGATGACTTAGAAGGCAGAAGCGAAAGCCCTAATGGCAAAGTCAGATCCATGAAGAATCATTTGCAGGGAGCATGACTGGGCCCTGATCGTGTAGCTGGAGAGATATGCTTGCCTAGACTTTAGGGTTGCTAGAACTGGTGACTACTGTGTATTCCTGATGCTCCCACTTTTGAATGGGGGTGTCTATTGCAGTTTTCTTATTCTTGCATCACCTTTGCATGCTGACTGTGTGTGGAATAGATAACTTGAATCTTAAATCCACAGACCCATTGATCAAGAGTAAGCATAATCAAGAGCTACCCTTGGAGAGCCTGTTTTGCCCTTGGACCTGATTTCTACGGTAAGACCTTAGACTTTAAGACAATGCCATAATGGAACAAGGAAGCTGGGTTCTTTAGGAAGGGGTGCGTGTATTTTGCATGTTGGAAGGATGTGAATAATTTGTCAGAGATTGTGTCTAATGAAAGATAGCCAAGAAGTCTTGCAGCTTTCCCCATGTCTCCTGAAACACTCTGGGGCAAGCTGGTTACCAAGCCATGCGGGAGGACACTGGAGGTGCTCTGGTCAAAAACCTTAGCTGAGTCCAGATTTCCAGCCACCCCACTAAAACACCAGACATGGTAGTAAGGCCATTTTGAACACTTCAGACAAAGTGACCTTCCAGCAGAGTAACACTGAATGACTATGTCAATGACAGTTGAGTGAAAAATCACCTTGCTAATTAATCCCTGTCCAAATTCCTGATCCACATAACTGTGAGATGTCATGACATGGCTGTTTTTAAGCCATTAGATTGTTTGCTTTTACATTATATTACTTTTCTTTTTAATTCAGAGAAAGTTTACATATACAGTGCTAACAAAGGCATAGAAGGGTGTAACCAGTACCATAATCAGGACACAGAACAGACTCCTCATCCACAAATATTCCTTTGTGCCGCCCTTTATGGTTAAACCATCTCCACACCTATCCCTTAAAAACCAGCCATCTAGTCCTCATCGCTATAGTTTTGCCTTTTCTAGAATGTTGTATCAATGGAAGCATACAATATTTAATCTTTTGAGTCTTCTCTTTAATTTAGCTTAAGTTATTATGTGTATCAGTTTATGCCTTCCAATTGCTGAGTAACATTCCATTGCATGGATGTACCACAGTGTTTATTCACCCGCTGATAGACTTTTCGTATATTTTCAGTATTTTTTGATTATAGATGACTCTGCTGTACACCTTTGGGTACAGGGTTTTATGTGAACTCAAGTTTTCATTTCTCTTATATCCCACCTAGGAGTGGGATTGCTGGGTCATATGCTCAATGTATGTTTACACCTAGAAGAAAATGACAAGCTGTTTTTCAGATTGGCTGTACAATTTGCATTCCCACAAACAATGTATGAGACATATAGCTGTTCTGCATCCTCACTAGTACTTGGTATTCTCAAAAATCTTTTTTAAATTTAATTTTTGCTTTTCTAGTATGTGTGTAGTGGTCTTAATTTTGTGCATGTGTGTGTGTTTTGCTTGAATACACACATATATAGGTATACATTATTTTTATTGTTTTATAAAAATTTTTATTTCATTAATGGAAATAGTCTTAAAGAGACATATTTTGTAGAGTCACAATATAATAAAATGAATTTGTCAGTCAATAAATAAGAATTTTCAGAAGTAAAACTTCATTATTTTAGTTCCTCTTTTTATTCTCAAATTTTCCCTATTTGGAGCATAGTTTATATGGTTACCCTAACCTGAAGCATAGTAGCAAGCCCATTATATTATAATGACTCTTACAAAGCCAGATGCCCAAATACCTGTAAGATCCATTGTAACTTATAGGTACATCTAGTCTCTATTCTAAATGTAAAAGCAGTGCGAATAACTGTATTTAGAGTTCAAATATTGAATCAATTCTCTTTTGCTGTGTAGAAAACCACCTGAATCTTAGTGGCATAAAATAATTTTATTTGTTCACAATGCTGCGGATCTGCAAAATGGACTAAGATCCTCTGGGGATTCTTCTGTTGCAATTCTATAGTCATTTGGCTGCAACTGGGGCTGGTTGGTCTAAGATGCCTCAATCACATGTCTCACAGTTGCTGACTGTTGACTTAAGCACCTTGGTTCTGCATTACATGGTTTCTTATTATTTATTGGGCTAGAAAAGTCTTTACGCAGTGGTCTCCAGGTTCTAGGAGGGAGAAGACAGAAGCTGCAATGCCTCTTGAGGTTCAGGGTCAGCAAACTGCAGTGTCAGTTTTGCCACATTCTTTTTGATTAAAGCAAGTGACAAAACCAATCCAGGTTCAAAGAGAAGAAAAATGATTCATTCTCCCTTTTGATGAAAGGAGCAGGAAATTCACATTTCAAAGAAGTATGCAAAGAGGTACGGAAAGTTATGGCAGTGATCTTTGCAAATCATCTACCATAAGGCATCAGGGCAGTGGATGGAAAATCATTATAATGAAAAGACCACAACAGGTGAAAGGAAAAACTGGCCTGTATTTCTCTCCAACATGCATACCTCACAGAGATATCACTGCTTTAAGTCATAGTAGTAAAATATTTTTAAAATATTATTAAAGAAAGTCAGAAGGAGAAAAACAAATACCGTATGCTAACACATATATATGGAATCTAAGAAAAAAAAATGTCATGAAGAGCCTACATTGTAAAGCAATTATACTCCAATAAAGATGTTAAAAAATATATATATTTAAAAAATATTATTAAAGAAAATTTATAAATTAATCAGACTTCCTCTTAAAAACAGTAGATTGACTACTTTTCTTTTTTCTGACTTAGGCAACTTACTCACGTGTAGAAGGATCACATAAAGTATTTTTAAAACAGAGATTTCTTGTTCCCATTTATATCCTAAAAATCACAAATACGTCATAATTAAAGGATATGTAGAAAAAAACCTAGGGAGGGCCATATAACAAGGGCATTCTGTATTTTGAATTTAATAAAGTATTACTTTAAAACTACAAGAATGATATCTTTTTATGATGCAGAACCTAGGTAGAAGAGATCTAACACTGCATGAGGTAAGAGATTATTTGCTCATCTCTGAGTTTTGTTCAGCTTTGATCCAAATAAATAAATTTTTTCTTTTTTCAACACACATCATAACTGGCATGATCTAGAAATTTCATAACATGTTTTTGTAAAACTAAATTTTTTTTTAAAAAGTATGACAAAACGTAATACAGCTCAGCGATTGTGTTTTTAAAAGAGAAAAATACGAAGAAAATATTTTAAAATTTTGAGAAGTATTTTTTGTTAGGACTGACAAGCCAAAATTGAGTCATATTTGCATTCATATTGACCAGGGGCATAGCTAAGTCATTTGGGGCTAAGAGAATGTATTGTTCAGTGTTTTTAATATATATGAAATATTTTGAGAAATCTGATTTGAAGAATAAGAGCAGTAAATCTTCCTTCGAATATTGAGTTGGTCAGAATGAATTAAGTTTTATAACATATTCCACAATAACTGTAGTACTAAAAATTGTCAAGGGCAAACAATTTAGCCTTAATAAGTAATAAGAAATAGAAGCCCCAGAAAAGAAAGAGGATTACAGAATTATATTGCATTTCGAATCCAATAGCCACTGGGCTTTTAGGGGGCAAGATACTGCTTCAACTGATGCAGAAATTTAAGAAGTTTACCTTCTTAAATTTAAGAAGTTTACCTTCTACCTCTTTTGTTTGAAATGTTTGCTTTTTCCTCTCTGTTTCAAGAGAAGAGAAAAAAAAAGGTAGAAATTCAGACTAGCAATATGTCATTTGCAAGTTGTAAAGTTGCCATGATCACAGCAGACAAATGACAGCTCTTACAGCCATTTCATCACCTTTCCCAGAAGGACATAAAGTACTAGAAGAGAATTTCTGTGAATATATCATTCCTCTTCTTAAGATACCCTGGTCCTTATGAAACCCAATCTTTATCCTAAGGAGTGGAGCTGATGGGAAGGGATGATGCCATAGAAGACAGATGGCAGATGATTGAAGGCCCATGCTGTGGCTCTTTTGTTTTACCTTGCCCTTCTCATTTCACAGCAACAAGAAAGAACCACCTGTGTGATTACACAAACCTCCATATATGTTGTGGAACAAAAGCATTTCTTTGGGAAATACAGAAATAAGGTATTTCTTCCATTCTAATTTTAGACTTGCTGACTTACACAAATAGTAGAGAGTTCCTGTATCCTCCTGACCCAGCTTCTCCTAATGTTAATATCTTATATGACAATAGTATAGTGTTTGGAACCAGAAAATTAACATTGATATGATACTATCAACTTACCTACAAACCTATTTTAAATTTCACAAGTTTTCCCTCTAATGTCTATTTTTCCTTGGCCTAGGATCCGATGCAAGATCTCACATTGCATTTAGCTGTTCACTAGCTCCAATCTGTGACAGTCCCTCAGCCTTTTTTGTCTTTCATATCCTTGACACTTTTGAAAAATACTGGCCAGTGATTTTATAGAATGTCCCTCGATTTGAGTTTTTGTGATGTTGTCTCACAGTTAGTTTGGTATTGTTCATATGTAACAAGAATATCGCTGAAAGGATACTATTTTCTTCTAAGTATATCCCATCAGGGGCAGACGATGTTGACATACCTCATTATTGGTGATATGAAGCTGGATTATTTAGTTAAGGTGGTGTCTGCCATGTTTATTCACAGTGAAGCTACAGTGAAGTTTATGTGTTACTGTTTGCATTATATTTGGGGTCTGCCCACCCCAAATCCTGGCTGATTTCAATCATTTCTCTGTTTTTGCTGAGGTAAAACCTTACCATAGTTCTATAAGTCAGAGCTATATAAAATTATTCCCAGAGATCCCTAGGGCATTTTAAAGACTTTTTGTTATTTCTGAAATTTGTATGTTTCATACAATAGATGTTTACACTTAAGTCAGTATTTCCATAATTTTAAGTTGAAAAACTCTTATTCAAACAATGGTGTGTTTTAAAAGTGACAGCACCTTAGAATGACAAGTGAACTCACAGGAAGAATGGAACCTTAAGGTTGAAGAAGTTAGGTCTATCTCAATTACATTCAGAATTTCTATTTTACATACTCATAACCAAACTACACATGCTATATAGATCCTATTGTGATATGTTCTATTAGTCACCCAATATTCTTGCTTTTCTCTTTGTGGCTCTTTCTCTGAAGCGGAATTATACATCCCTGCCTTCTGAACTCAGGAATGGCCATGTGACCTAAGAGGTAAATATGAGAAAATTAGACAGTGAGGTGGTAGGGGTAGCAATAGAGGGAAGAATAGCTGAGGAAGGACCAGAAATGCAAAGGAAGAGAAGCAAGATAAAATATGGCACCTGGAAAAGGTGAAAGTTCCATGGTTTATCCGGAATGCAGAGTGGGTTAGGAGTTGGGATGGAGAGAGAGATGGGGTGGGACAGGTTATATAGGCTATAGTAAGTCAAAGGAATTTGAATTTTTCTCTAAGAGCAAATAATTGGGAACCAATGAAGGAGCAGAAAAATGACAGGATCTTATTTGAATTTTGAACGATCCCTGTAGCTTCAGGGTAGAGGCTGGACTGGCAGTATAGCAGGCGCTGAGTTAGACGCTGTGGATGTGACTGTCATGGCAGTGATAGATGATCTCTAGAATGGTGGAAAAGCAACAGATTTGAAGAAATATTTGGGAAGTGAGTTGCTGGGACTTTGTGATTCATTAGATATTGGGGTATGAGAGAGGAAGAAACGGATCCTCAGTTTTCTGGCCAACGCAATGAGATAGCCAACTCAGGAGACAAAGCAGATTTGGACACGGTGATCTTCAGGGTTTTGTGCAATTGCAGAATATACACAGTTCAGATATTTGAGAAAAACTTATTAATTAAAGTGCAGTATCTGTGTACAATTCATTTAATCTTTGCTATTACAGCATATGTATAGGCTAGTTCAAATACTCTGTTCCAAAGTTATTTATGTTTGTTCTTTGCTTTCCCATCCCTTTCATGTAGAGACAGGCTACAGCTACTGAGATAAAAATTACCACTACATGTGTGGATGGCAATTAAAACCAAGGGAGAAGAGTAACTCACATAGAGAGGATGAATATAGCAAGGAAAGGGCCTGTGATTGAACCCTGAGAATGACCAGCATTCGGAAAACAGAAGGAAGAAAAGGTGATACATTTATTTGGGAGGTAGTGGTCAGAGTTCGAAAAGCAGGAAACCAAGGCAAGAGAGTTTTCAGGAAGAACAGCATGATCAATAGTGGCCAGTTTGCAAAGAGGTCAACAAAGTTAAGGATTAAGCAATTTATTGTGGTTATTGAATACACTGGAAATAGGAGTTTTAGTGAAGTGATTGGTGAGAAGCCAGATTGAGGAAAGAGTCCTAGATTAGGAACTGGAGAATGGGATCTTGTACAACCACTTGAAGTAATTCAGCTGTCAAAGGAAGCAGAGAAATATGGGAACAGCTAGAAGTGGATACGTCATCCAGGGAAAGCTTTAACTTTAAGAAGACAATTAGCAAATTGAAATGTTTAAGGGAGGACACAAAGAAGGCAAGATCATAATGCATTGATAAGACATTGAAAGTGGTCCTGGAATACAAATGACTTCAGGATTTGATCTAGAAAAAATTGGGAATCAGTCTTATGTGAAAAGAGGGAAATATGCCTCAATATATTATCAGGAACATTGGTGTGGATACAGGCTAGCTCTTAGGTTTGGTGGCACGTAGATAAATGGGTTTTGTGTGCTGGTTTCTACTTTTTCTGTGAAGACAGAGGTAAGGTCCTCTGTTCAGAATGGGAGGACAGGTTTGGAAGTTTGACTACAGTTGTGGTCTGCGTGGAAGACCCACACTCAACCTCCATTTGACCCTTCTTCTAATGCATCTTCCTGCGCTGCAGACACCAGAAAGATAGAACATTAAAGCGAGGGATCTTTAGACAGATAGACAGATATTAACAAAAACTGTATGTATTTAAGGTGTACAACATTATGTGCAGCATGTATATACATATACATAAAGAAATGATTACTTCAGTCAAGCTAATTAACATATCTCTTCACAGAAGTTACATGGAGATGTTAACTTTTTTTTTGATGAGAACACCTAAAATCTACTCTCTTAGCATCTTTCAAGTGTTCAATATGGTATTATTAACTACAGTCATCATGCTTTCACTGCGAGGTCCCAGGTTCAGTCCCTGGTTGGGGAAACTGTGATCCTGCAAGAAGCCATGTGGCGCAGCCAAAGAAATCAATAAACAAATTTTTTTAAAATTAAAACATAAAATTAGCGATCTTGATGTCACTTATGTCTCACCATTCAGGTGCACTGCTTGGCTTGACCACAACCTGCTCATTCTGAGTTTCTGGGGTTGTGACAGTACTGACTTTTTCTGCAGCAGTATCAGTGGAGTCCCCATTTTTTGGTCACTAGTTTCATTCCTGTTGAATTGGGGCAACAGTGCATATCTAGTAGTTCGTGGTGGCTTGGTTGCTGTGATGGTTTCCTGAATCCTATATTTTAGGAGACAGTGTGATCCTGGAACCTCCTAATTCACCTTCCTTCTGATTCATCATCTTGACAGCAGCTTTGCTGACAAGCAAAATCTGTAGCATAATTCTTCTTCCACTTTCCAGGAATTGTATAGGCATCTGATTCCCAGGAGTAAATGCCTTTCTGTGAAGTAGTTCCTGTTACAGCCACTGAACACCAACTGGATCAGTATTTGTCACCAGAAGTAAGTTGCAAGAATGGAAACCATGGACTCTTCAATTGGCCTGTTTGTCTTTGAAGACCATGCTTATTTCAACCACAGAAAGGAGAGGACACTAAGAGTGCATGGAAACCAGTGGGAAAATGAACTGAAATTTTTAACCAGGACCATCCAAAGTGAAGTGTATGAAAAATGTAAGGCCATAGGATTCAAGGAAAGAGAAGTGGGCTGCTTGCTTCTAATTGTACTGGGAGTTTAAAGAAAAAAATATTCAGTTCAGGAATTTAAATCCTTAGGTGAAGGCATGGCTGGAGAGCCAGGGATTTCTCATGATTTTCTTCACAGAGTGTCTCAACTTCTGTAGCTTCCTGGGTGAAGATTGTATGGCAGAGAACTAGATGCAAAGAATGAACCTGTGGATTACTAAACCAGAAAGCACTTTCGAATCACTTCTTTGCAGGGTGACATATGTGAATGTTAGGGACTTGACTGGGAAGGGGTGAAGCTTCAAGCATTAGAATGGTAAACATTAGGAAGATTTGGAAACCTCCAAGTATTCTGAGCAGCAAAACTCCACTGCTCCTGTGTTTGCAAAAGCTTCTTCTGGCCAGTGTGATGAGGGGTATGCCTATTCTCACTGTACTCTACCTCAACCAACCATCATTGCCCCCAGACTTATAACTAGGATTAGATCTCAGAAAGCAGCCAGTGAACCAGTTACAGGCAATCCCAGGAGGAGAAGTTTTACACCCCAAGGTATTGCTAGATGTTCCTAATTTATATGTGCATAAATATTTATATGTGGAATGGATTCTGAGAGTACTAGACCATGGAGTGTGAAATGAAATTTTAGAATTGGTTAAATTTATTGATCTGGGTGCATTTACTGAGATTCTGGATTTAATGTGTTGGCTCAGGGAGCTAGGAGTTGTTCCAGTTTCTTGCTGATTTGGTTACGTAAAAGCTGGAACCAGTAGGGACCTGTGCAGAATGAGGTTGGTATACTATACATTTGTTAGTCAATCACAGAAGATATCCAAAGACTTAGGAAATAAGAGACATAGAAATGGATTTAAAATGTGTGACCAGTTTATTCACTCCTCCCAGCTCAGTACCCTGAGAGGGCTTATTTACCAAGGCTTTGAAAAATACACTGGAGAGTGACAGAAAGGCATCTTTTTAAAAAGCACTGCGATGGTTGTCCTTTGAAAGCAATTGCCATCGTAAGATATTGCCACTGAAATGTGCTCCTAGATTTTAGTGGTGAGATAGTTGCCAGGGTGACAAATATCACTTAGCATTACTTACTTAATCCCAGAGGCAAAATAGACATAGTTCCCATAACTGGAGCAGAGTTGGAGTGCCTATTCAGAACATGTGAACCACAGTGATCTTTGATGGCAGGTGGTTGATCATGGGGTCAATAAGCTTGAAATATATGGGTAACTCATTAAGGAAGATCCTACTTGTTCTGAATAATTGAAAGAACTCTAGGGCTGACAAATAGAGAATTTACTCAGGTTACCAAGAGAGACACAAACTTCATTTAATTAGAAGACATGAGTGCACAGAGTCAAGCTCCTTTGGAGAAGGACCCTTCAGTACATCACAAATGCATGCTGTGTTTCTTCCTACAGGACTCAGAAGCAATGTATTATGACTGCATGCTGAGAAACAGGAAGTACAAAGATCAATCCTTCTGAAAATGTTGGACCAAAGATCTTAGTTAATCCCAGTTCCTGGACATACGAAATACTACTATTGTCAACTGGTCAGAGTGGCAGGTTATGGGAGAGTTAGATAGTAATTAAATTTTGATGAGAACTTATCTCACTTTGGTTTCAATGATTCTGTGAATCCATTCTGTTTTATGTTCTCATTTCCTAAATGAATGGCTGGAGAGTTTATATATATAAAACCCCACCAACTGCAGAATCCTCACATAATCTCTTTGACTTGTGAAGTAAGAATTATTAAGATGAGAAGACTCACATGGAATTCTCTGAAACCCTTTTCTTCTCAATACAGCAAATGAAGAGTAGCATTGAATTCCCGGGGGAGCCAATGAAATGAGTGACTCCTTCAAAGACTTGCATGATGGTGGGGTAGTGATTCCCTTCACATCTCCATATAACTTTCCTTTTGGCCTATGCAGCAGACACTTGAATCTTGAAAAATGACAATGGACTATTTTAACGTCATTCAGCTATTCTTCAATTACAGCTGTTGTTCCATGTGTAATCCCTTTATTGCAGCAAACCAAAAGTACTGTCACCGGCACCTGGTTTATGACTGATGCATTAAATACATTTTTCTATATCCTAAAGCAGAGAACATCAGAATCATTAGCTTTCATCTGTTATAGATATCTCTGCTGCTTTGCAAAGAAGAAATGGATCTAATTCTGCAGCCTAGTGCCATAATTGTCTATGAGAACATTGATCATCCAGCTTCACAAGACATCCCACTGTTTGGCTATATTGAAGATATCATGCTGCTAGAATAGGTAAGTAGAAAATAGCAGATGCCTTTAGAAGAGCCAGAGCATAGGAGATAAGCCCCAGGAGACTTCAGCAATGTCTTAGGGCATAGAGGGATTGGAGCATGACTGGATAACTCTTTAAAAATGAAGGACAAGCTGTTTCCTTCCCACTAAGAAAGAGAAACAATACTGACTGGGCCTTTTTTAATTATGGCAGCAACATATACCACATTTGAGTATGATGTTTTGCCCTATTCATTAAGTAACCATGAGACTGCGAGTTTTGAGTGGTAATCAACCTACCAACACTTCCAATGCTTTTATAAGTCTCTTCATCTTTGCACTGTATCCATTTCCACATAAAATGACTAGAGTGTGTTTTGTTTTTATGCAATTCGGTGCCAAAAGACAGGAGACAAAGAGATCTGAAATTAACATCAAAGCTTGAGATGTTTGAATTTGTTCCAACTTTGGAGGAAATTTCACGATTTGACCAAGTGCTGGGTATCCATAGCAATGGGTGATGGAAGTTAAGTAAAAAAGATGTTTATTGAAGGTGAGCTTGGGGGCATGGAGAGGTTGGATGCTCCACCTACTTAGAACTAAGGCCGACCTGGAGACGGAGGACCGGCTGCCAAAGTCTTAAATGCATGAGTAGAGTGACCACAGCCCTGGTGTGTGACAAGCCTGCGCCGGGAAGGAGTGTGGATGGTCGAAGATAGTAGCTTCAAAGCCATATTGAAGAGGAAGTGTCGGGAAGTGGAATAAAGAAGTAAGGAGGACACTGAGATACTCCCTGATCTGAGGTTCGTGAGAGATGGAGGCTGAATGGCCTGCTCTTCACAGGTGACGGAAGTAATGGACAAAGTCCTCCTTCAGTAATATCAAGAAAATGCAGCTACTCTTCATGGGCAAGGGTGTGTTTGTGTGTGGTGGAGAGGCAGCAGGAGAGGAGCAGGTAGGAGTAGGAAGAAGAAAGCTGTTAATCGGGAAACAGGACTTGTAGAGGGAACAGTGGACACATTAAGGAGGGAGACAAGACGTGGTAGGAGGGTCTTGTGTCCCTCCTTAAGGGAGGGAGGTGAGGCTGAGAGTAAAAGTTTACTCCAAGTGCTGTGAATGAAAATATGTGGAATGTGAAACATGGCATCTGGGACCAGCATCAAGCTGTTGAAAAGATGACCCCTAAGCCCCATTCTGGTTAACGGGGGTGGAAGGGAGAGGAGGACAGAGGCCCATGACTGGGCCCTGGGCATCTCTCTGATGAGGCTTTACTAACAAGTGGGTTGATCTTCAAGTTCTTAAGGAAGTTTTCAGGCCATTCTTAAAAGTAACTCATGAAGCACTTTCCCCTCTGTGACTCTATTTCTGTTTTATAAATAACTTCAGTTGTACCATTTTCTTAGATTCCACGTGTAAGTTATATCATATGATATTTGTCTTTCTCTGCCTGACTTACTTCCTCAGTATGTCAATCCCTAGGTCCATCCATGTTGCTGCAAATGGCATTATTTCATTCTTTTTTATGGCTGAGTAATATTCCATTGTATATATGTACCACATCTATTTACAAAACAGAAATAGAGTCACAGATGTAAAAAACAAATTTATGGTTACCTGGGGGGCAGGTGGGGGAGGGATAAAGTGAGAGACTGGTATTGACATATACGCACGACTATATCTAAAACAGATAACTAATAAGAACCTGCTGTATAAGCACAGGGAACTCTAGTCAATACTCTGTAATGGTCTATATGGGAAAAGAACCTAAAAAAGAGTGGATATATGTGTATGTACAACTGATTCACTTTGCTGTACAGCGGAAACTAACACAACGTTGTAAATCAACTAGACTCCAATAAAAAATTAATTTAAAAAAAAGAACTTTCCCCTCAGAGATCTACTAAGGTACAGTGTCTTCCTAGTAAAAATTACTCTTATAGCATCTTAATAAGGAAAAAGAGAAGCTTATCTATTTATCTATCTATCTATTGATTTTTGAGTAAATCGTGCTTTTCTAGAACCTTCCTCTGGCTAGGCCATGATAGTAACATTATATGTCATATGTACTATGTGTGTTTCACAAAGATCTGTCACCACTGGAGCAGGCATGAGGGATGCACTCCATGGGAAATATTTTGAGAACAATTTTATCAAATAGTGAAAGATATGATGCAGCGATGTTTATGTAAGTGAAGTCAAAACACAAAATCATCACAGAAGCAGAAAAGGAAATAAACTGGGCCCTTGTGTCAGACATAGAAAGTAAATCTGAAACAAATCTGAACGTATTTACAATCTGTATAGGGGTGTGTGTGTGCAGGCACACACATCATGTTTGAAAAATAATCTTGAAAGAAGAAGAAATTCATACATTAATAAAAGGGAGACTATAGTTTGGCCTCCAGTCCATATGTATTAACAGTTTTGCAAACAGCTAGCGGCATAAAAATGTATCCATTCCCCCTCAGAATCCCCGGTGTTTCTGCCCCATTTTCTTCTGCTGTTCCATATCCACCAAGCAACTAGGAGAGAAATATTAGCCTTGGGCAGTGCACTCATGGGCACCCCCGTGCATACATACTTTAGAGAACACATTCTCAACAAAGACAATACTGTTCCCAAGGGAAAAAAAATTGGTTCTTAGTGGGTGAAAAAAACTTACTCTTTTTATGTATAACCCAGATATACACACAAAGTATATAAACAGATATACAGTATATCTGAATTATTAAAATTTCCTGGGGAGGACAATTAGGGGAAAAGATGTCTAAAAAGGCTCCTTAAGGAGGCATAGTGGGGGGCTTCCCTGGTGGCGCAGTGGTTGAGAGTCCGCCTGCCGATGCAGGGGACGCGGGTTCGTGCCCCGGTCCGGGAAGGTCCCACATGCCGCGGAGCGGCTGGGCCCGTGAGCCTATGGCCGCTGAGCCTGCGCGTCCGGAGCCTGTGCTCCGCAATGGGAGAGGCCACGACAGTGAGAGGCCCGCGTACCGCAAAAAAAAAAAAAAAAAAAAAAGGAGGCATAGTGGGGAAAAAAGGTTGAGAAACCCTGCCTTAGATAAAAATAAAGAGAAAAAGTGATACAGAGCATATTCATTTCTTTTTGTGTCTGCTGTCAAGTTTTGATTAATCACATTTAATTATAGTGCATGGGTGAGGAACAGTAATTATCTTTATAGCTCGTTAAAATATGATAAAGAGTAAAATACATTCAGAATCTGAATTTTTAGCCTTTTTAGTAGCTGCTTCTTAGGATGTGTATATAACAAGCATATAATACAGGGTATGTTAGAATGGCCAATGATTACTGAAAGATGGGATAAGCAGAAACCATGGGAAGACCAGATGTGGATAAGAAATGGCTCTAGGAAAGAGAAACCCAGTGAAAGAACGACCTAAAGCAGACAAAATAACTTCCGCCAAGGAAAGGGGTTAAATTTCATCTCATCAGCTTGGAGAGGGATCTGGCTGCTCCCTTATTACCTCTGGGGGAGAGTCATGTGCCGACTTCCTGGAAGTCTGGAAGTGAAACAACACCACTGCCCAACACCATTAAAGAGAATGGAGGCAAGTCCAGTGGAGAGACAGGGAGATAAGAGCTCAGTAGGATAAAGTAGGGGGAATTCTTCACTAATTCCAAGAAAAGAAGAGTCCCAGTTGGGCTGGGAGACTTAAGGAAGAAGCAAGCACTCCCAAATGCCTTCCTTACCCTAAGATGAAAAACAAGACTTTATTATCATCTATGGAAAAATTGAATGGGTTTTGCAGATGATGGCAGCCCAGGACAGATTGTGAATATTTGCACGTTATTTTCTTAATGTTGATATATGTTATAAGTTCATTTTTGTGAATTAAACCTCTTAATATACCTTTGTGGCAGGATTATTTGTTTTATGTTTTAGCTAGTCTCTGGAGTGTTGGCAATATTCCAAGAAACTACTAAGGAGATTTTCTAAAAGTTGGTGCAGATTATAGTAATACATATGTGCTAATCAATCTATGCTTCTTTTCCCGTAGGACAAATAGTCCATTATCAAGCCTCCTTGACGAGACTGAGAGCAAACGATTTCCCTTATATTTTAAAAACCGAATCTTGAAGTACTAAACCCATTTGGGGGATCTATACACATCATTGTTGAGCGGGAATTTTCCATTTTCTAATTGACTGCCCAGCAACATGAGCCACCTGACTCTGTTGCCTGATCTGGTGTATTTGATAGGACACTTGCGGCACGGCCCCAGGTCCCTGTCTATCTGGACTGTTTGAAGCCCACCTGAAGCATAGTTAGTTGGCTTTTTTTTTTTTTTTTTAGATTAGGCTGTTAGTTTCATTCCAGCAACAGAAATGTGTCGTCTAACTGGTCTAGAGAATGTCAGTGTTAACCTTAACTCACTCATCTGTTGGAGATTCAGCATCACAGCTGAAGAGCTATTTGCAATTTAAATTGATTGCCAAGTACTTAACATTAATTTACATGCGAAATCCATGACTAAGTAACAAATTACGACTAGCGCCAATCATCTTAGAGAACACAATTCCCCATCTCGCTGCCCATTTTGTATTTAGAGGTCGAGACGACATTTTGGAGAGTATTCTTTCAGAAAATCAAATTCTCTTAGAAAAAGGTTCATGATGATAAAGGCCATGAAGAGGAACACCATTGCTCTGAACCGTTTATGGACTCTCAGATCATTTCTACGTCTTGTTAGGTGGCCAGCAAAAGTGTTTAATTGATCTGGTAACAGTGAATTCTAAAAAATGTCTTCCTCTAGAGAGGACCCCATGCAAATAATAGTCATTTTCCATTACAAATTAGCTTTACAGTAAGGCAGAGAGAGCAGAGTTAAATTAAGTGCATACATCTTTGATACTACATTTACCCCTAGAATCTTCTTCATTTTTTCCCCACCTCAAATATTTCACATGCCTAAACAAAATACAATTTTTCAATCCACTCAGCCAGAGTAAAGGGAAACTCTACAAAGATATATGTTCAAATAAAGGAGAGAAGTTGCAAAATATGTGCGTGACAACTACCCCTCCCCCGCCCCCGCATAGTTTTCTTTCTGTTTTCTTGTCATCAGTTTCTTTTTGGCACTTTCCCCCCACAGAATTGGAAATGTGCTTTCAAACGTTGTGTTTGTTTTAACAACACTGTAGCACAACTAGACAATTGTACTCTTTGTTATACCCTTTATAAGAAAATTTATCTGGGTGAAAAGGATCTGCAGACTGTCTCTTTTTGAGACACAGTGATTATAAGGATGGTGTTGAGGACGACTACACCAGGCAGAGATTTATTCCTGTTTCTGATGGGGTCACCAGGATGTGTAACCTTCATGCATACCTATCTTTCTGCAACCTCTTCCATAAATATGCCCTGTTTCTGATTCATGCTTATAAATGAGAGTTCAGAACACATTCATGCTGCCAGTCACTGGTTACTCATGCTTGAAATTAAAAATCTTTCAGAGCAATGTTGCTGTTATATTTGGTGAGGCTTTGCCTATTACTCAAAGTAAGAAAAATAAGACAGAGAGGATAAGATGTTAACAGATATAATGTGGAAAAGATAGCAAGATGCTTTTGGGTTATTCTGAAAGTAAGTGAAATAGCATCTATCTAATCATATGTTATATTAACATTATTAAATTTAGAAATATGAATTAGACAGAGCTAGTCACTGAATACCATTATGGCACTCATAAAGTAAGCTCTTTTACAAGAAGTGAATTGTTTGGCAATAGATACAAAGGACCCATGACTCATGTGGGGAAAAGGTTACAAAAGGACAGAAAAAATGGACTTCAAATTACACACATTTCTTTCCAAATGTCATGAAGAAAACGTTACTGTGAAACCTAATTGATACCTGAAATAATTGCATCTTAATATTTCTGAGTTTTAAACATTATTCTTCAATTACCATAAGCACTATATAATAGCTCTAATCTCTTATCATAGAGAACTACCCACACAAAATTTTAGCATTCGTAATAAATTTATCTCTCCATCAATACAGCTGAAAAAAACACTTTTTGAGGACAGATTTTAAAATCTCATGGGAAGATTTGAATTTAAAAGCCAAGTTCATTTGCACAATATGAGCCAATATTAACTTGTGTACAATAGTTACTTGGCTCCTATTTTAGCAACTGTAGCACCAATTTAAGATGGTGACAAAGACTCAGATGGCAAAAACAGATCATGCTGCAAAGCAGTAAAAATAAATTTATCCACTTGTGTCAAGTACACAATAGCAAAGTTGTCTTTTCAGAAACAATACTTTTGGTTAGCCAATATATATATAGGCCAACAAAGAATATACATACATATATGTGTGTGTGTATGTGTATATTCAACAATATATACTTAAGAGCTACTTTGTGCTAAGATTATCCTAGGTATTAATGATATAATGATGAATTTATCAGAGTGGACTGCTGCTCCATGGAGCCTATTATCAAAAATTTTTAAATAAATGCCCATAGATTTAAACAAAATATTAAAAAGGAAAAGATAAATAGAACGTAAAAGTAAATTTGGTTAAAATAATAGGATGTCAATGAAGTCTATTTGATAGAGCGGTACAAGGAGTTAAATGCCTTCCTAACAGAGCCAAATAAAGTAGCATAAAAAAATCATCATCATAATGTGTGAAAGAATTGCCTTTACGTAAGTTGTTATTTGTACTGAAGGAATCTAAAATGGATTCACATGAAATCACAGGTTATTTGAGACTCATATGAATTCCCTATAATTTACTTATTAATGACAATTCTTAAAGACAGGGAATATGCAGTGGAGAAATATAAAAGATAGAAACTCTGATGGAGGGAATGAGGTATAGAATATCCAGTGTAGTACGTTTCACAGAAAGAACAAATGGAGAAGTAAAAGTTGAGGAGTATTACTCTTAGAAGAAGATTAATATTAATCATAGATTCAGAAAGCAGTGACAATCCCTTGCAGAATAAAAATCCATATGTAAGCTAATGAAGGAAAAAAAGGAGCTAAAACTAAATTACCAACAAGGGAAATGAAAACACAGTCATTACAAATATCCCTCAGATGAAAGGATGAGGTATTGTAAATGTTTATGTCAATACTTTGAAAATTTTAAGGAAATGGACACATTCCTTGAAAAACAAAACTTTTGCAAAATGTACACAATAGAAAAACTGAATAGTCCTATATTTGTTCAAAGAATGAGATCTATCATTTGAAACCTTTCAGCGAGTAAAATGACCGACCCAGAAAGCATAATTGGTGAGTTTTACCGAATACTTATGGAAGAAATAACACTGGTTTTACACAAACTATTTTAGAGAGTAGAGGAAGAAGGAACACTTCCTGATTTTTTGAACTATCATAATATTTTTACCACACTCTGCTCTTAACATTGTAGAAAAAGAAAATGATAGTTCAATATTCAGAGTCGACATGGCAGCAAAAATCTTAAACCAAATATTAAAAAATTAAATCCAGCAATATATAAAAAGGGTAATCAATTGTGATCAAATGGGGTTTATCCAAGGAATGCAAGATGATTTATGATTTGAAAATCAACCCATATTTAATATATTTGTATATGGTCCATAACATGAACAGAATGAAGGAGAGAAGTCAATCATTTCAATGAATGCTGAGATAGTACTGAGTAAAATTCAATGCCTCCTCATGATTAAAAAATAGCTAACACAACATTGTAAAGCAACTATACTCCAATAAAAATTAATTAAACAAGGACAACAACAACAAAAAACCCTCAGCATCCATTTAATGGAAGAAAACTTCCTCAATCTGATAAAGATCATTGAGGAGAAACCTAAAGGTAATACTCTTCTTAATTGTGAAATATTGCATGCTTCTTAACCAATATCAGAAAAAAAGACAAAGGTGGCCATTCTCCACCCCTTTGTTTCAGCGTTGTACAGGCGTTGTGAACTAGTGCAGTAAGATAGGAGGGGAAATGAAGAGAGGACGAGGAGGAAAAGGAGAAGGACAGGGAAAGGAAGAGAGATATAAAGCATAAAGATTGGAAAGGAAGATGTACAACCGTCTTAACAGTTTGCATGAACATATTCACAGAAAATGCAAAGAAACTGGCAAACTACTAGAGCTACTTGTTACCAAGTTCTTAGAATATATGACAATATTCCAAAATATATTGTCTGTCTAAAGATTCATAGAAACAATTGGAAAAAAATTTTAATTATAACATTTACACACACACACACATTTCCGAGCTCTGTCTGCTGAAAGGGCCTAGAAGCAATGACACTTCAGCATCAATGAGCACACCTAGTACCAAGATCTGGGTTTCTAGTACCATTCTCTAATAAAAGGAACTGAGGATCCTTGGAGAAATTGCTGATTCTAGGGCGGGAAATGTACAAGATGAGCCTGGAATATCCTATACTGGCAGAATCCAAGGAAGCACACAAAAACCAAAATGATGCAGATATGTCAAAGGGACACAGAAGCCAACAAGATGAGCCAACCCAATGGGCAAAACTAGAACAATTTGTACAACAAAATATATAGCGAGGCATTGAATTACAACCCAAAATACATACTGATATAAATAAATTATTGAACAAATAAATAAATGGAAAGGAATAAATAAATGTCCTTTATCAAAGAATCCCAAATAATGCATAGATATGACCCCCTAAAGGAGGTGGGGCATAACTCTCCCCTACCCTTAAGTGTGGGAATAGTCACAGTGACTTCTTTCCAAAGAATACAGTATGGAGAAGACGAAAAAAAGGGGTAAATTTACAATGGAGTAATCTGACAAACACTTACCTCAACCATGTGATCAAGCTTAACACACTACCCTAACTGATAATGTGTGGCTTTAATATGAAGTGATGAGAATGGCACTTTACCTCTCTGGTCCTCCTTAAAAATCTCATGATCCCAGTCTAGTCAAATAAAAATCTTCAACTGAGAGACATTCTACAAAATACCTGATCAGTACTCAAAATTGTTAGGGTATCACAAACAAGGAAAGTGTAAGGGAGACATGACAAATAAATACAATGTATGAGCCTAGATAGATTCTGAGACAGAAAAAAGACATTAGCAATTACTAAGGAAATCCTAAAAATGTAGAGACTTTAGTTCATAATACTGTATCAAATATTTGTTCATTAGTTGTAACAAACGCATCATACTAATGTGAGATGTTAATAATAGGGGAAACTGGGCAGGAGGTTATAAGGGAACACTGTACTACCTTTGCAAGCTTTTTGTGGATCTAAAACTATTGTAGAATAAAAATTATTTTAAAAATTTAAAAATATAACATTCATAACCATACATCAATACTTAGAAATAAATTTAACAAAATATATGACAACTTCTGAAAAATGTACGTGAAAGGACCTATGGAAGACAAATCATTACAATATGTTCATGGATTAGAAGACTTAACACCTGTTTCTGGTTTGTTTTGTATTTAATGATTTCCATGTTCTGCAGACAGTGTGGTGAGTGGGAACTTTAAAATCTGATAAAGGATATCTATACCAAACTCAAGCAAATACCATGTTTATTTTAGAAATATTTCCTTTAAAGTCAGGAACAAAATTAATTTCATTCAGCACTGTTTTTGCTAAAACAGCAAGACAAGAAAAAGATACAAAGCTTATAAAAACTGAAAGGAAGGAATTAACATGCTAATACTCCTAGACAATATGATTGCAGGAAGGAGCTATAAAGTATTAGGCCTGAAGTGAGAGTATGTATATTAGGGCAATGTGAAAACAATCATGTTCTTATATGTCATCAATGAAGAGTTAGAAAATATTAATAAAATGTTGTAATTTTTAAAATATATTTAAAAAATAAGGTGGAAATTGTCAAATTTAACAGATACGTAAGAAATTTTTGAAAAGTTATATGCCTTTGTTGAAAGATATTAAATAATACTTAAGTAAAGGGCGAGATATATTGTATTCATGGATGGGAAGACTCAATATTTTAAGATGATAATTCTTTCAACATTCTGCATATTCAAGTTTATTTTGTGGAACTGACAACATTCTAAAATTTATATGAAGAAGCAAATTTCAAAGAATAGTTAAGACTACTTTGAAAGAAAAAGTGTGTGTTTGGGAAGTATTAAATATCAAGTCCAATTTAAACCTATATTAAATTTAAAAATGTGTCATTGGTACAGGCATAGACAAATTGATCACTGGCACAGAACTGAGAACTTTGAAACAGACTCATTCAATTTAGGAATATATATGTCAGTTATAGTTACAAATTATTGAAAATAATTATTCAAGTGTGAAACAAATAAAAATTAATGCATCCTGCACATCATACAAACATATAGAACTACACAAAATTCCAGGTTACCTAAAACCTAGAGAGGAAAAGCAAAAAAATTTTAGGAGAAAATACAAGAAAATGTCTTTATGACTTTAGGTGAAAGAGAGATTTGCTAACACAAAGAAGCACAAACCAGTAAGTAAAACAAGGTTAGATTTTGTAAATGAAAATTAAAATTATTTATACATTCCAAGACACCATAAACACATTGAAAAGAGCAGAATGGGTATTTAAAATGCATGCAGGGCTTCCCTGGTGGCGCAGTGGTTGAGAATCCGCCTGCCGATGCAGGGGACACGGGTCCGTGCCCCGGTCCGGGAAGATCCCACATGCCGCGGAGCGGCTGGGCCCGTGAGCCATGGCCGCTGAGCCTGCGCGTCCGGAGCCTGTGCTCCGCAAAGGGAGAGGCCACAACAGTGAGAGGCCCGCGTACAGCGCAAAATAAATAAATAAATAAATAAAATAAAATAAAATAAAATGCATGCAACTGACAAAGTATTCTCCTTCAGAATAATACATGTATGTGTGTGTGTGTGGGAGGGTTATTTTGTGTGTGTATAATAAAAGCAAACAAATATAAATGGGGAAGCAACACACAGAGGCGTTTCGCACAAAGGACACCAGAGTGGCTAAATATCATTCAAGAAAAATGCATAACCTCACTATTAATCAAGGAAGTACATGATAAGAAGCAATTAAAACCCAAGTGGGTAAATACTAGCTGTGGGAGATGTAAAACTGTAAATCTCATTAAATTGCTATTAGGTGTTTAAAGACAGACTGGCCACTTCGGAAAGCAACTTAGTAATATCTGAACCAAGTAATTTTACTCCTGAGAATATAACCTTGTGCCAAATAATTCCACTCCTGGGTATATACCCTATAGAATATCTTGCATATGTATATTGGAAGAGAATGTGTGACAATTTTCAATGCATAAGTTTTTCTTGTAGCAAAGACATTAGAAATAATCAAAATGTCCAACAAATGTAGAATGAATAAATACATTATGGAATATTTACTCAAATGAAAATGAATATAATAGTATAAGCCTATAAGCATGGATTACCTCAAAAATATACATTTGAACCAAAAAATCATGTTATATGTAAATACTACAGTGTGGCAATTCTGTTTATATTTCATTCATGCAGAATGAAATTTTATGTCTTACTATCAAATTCAGGAACAAAGCTTCCTTTGGAAGGTAGAGAAATGTGCTTTGGGCAAGAGTTCATGGTCAACTTCAATTTATTTGTAATGCTTAATTTCTTAACATGGCGACAGGTGCATGAGTGTTACTTATTACCTATGCAAAAAGTGCATAACTTTATTTGATAAAAAAAGCTTTATTTGATTAAAAAATACACTTACAAAAAAAGAATGTGTAGGAGTTTAAAAACTCCATTAAGAATATGTGAAGGAACACCATCAATTTTTTATGCCATATTAGCTTAGATTTCTCTGGAGAATCTAACGACCCAGTGATTCAAAGAAACATTTACATGTGCATGATTACTGTTGCAACTAAATCTGAACCTTTAATTTCTGTGGGAAATGCAAGAACTGTACGATTTGACTATTCTGTGAGATCACAGCACACGTTCAGACACTCTCATCCAGCCCCACCATACATTTCTGTATACAGGCATCTGAAAAAGCATTATACCAAAACACCTCACTGTTGTTTTTTTTTAACGTCTTTATTGGAGTATAATAGCTTTACAGTGGTGTGTTAGTTTCTGCTGTATAACAAAGTGAATCAGCTATACATATACATATAATATCATATTTCCTTCCTCTTGCATCTCCCTCCCAACCTCCCTATCCACCCCTCTAGGTAGTCACAAAGCACCAAGCTGATCACCCTGTGCTATGTGGCTGCTTCCCACTAGCTAGCTATTTTACATTTGGTAGTGTATGTATGTCAATGCCACTCTCTCACTTCGTCGCAGCTTACCCTTCCCCCTCCCCATGTCCTCAAGTCCATTCTCTACGTCTGCATCTTTATTCCTGTCCTGCCCCTAGGTTTTTCAGAACTTTTTTTTTTTAAGATTCCATATATATGTGTTAGCATATGGTATTTGTTTTTCACTTTCTGACTTATTTCACTCTATATGACAGACTCTAGGTCCATCCACCTCACTACAAATAACTCAATTTTGTTTCTTTTTATGGCTGAGTAATATTCCATTCTATATATGTGCCACATCTTTATCCATTCATCTGTCCGTGGACAATTAGGTTGCTTCCATGTCCTGGCTATTGTAAATAGAGCTGCAATGAACATTGTGGTAC
>NC_041222.1:101353388-101354229 GCF_002837175.3 Physeter macrocephalus | reverse complement strand
TTGATTACTGTAGCTTTGTAGTATAGTGTGAAGTAGGGAGCCTGATTCCTCCAGCTCCGTTTTTCTTTCTCAAGATTGCTTTGGCTATTCGGGGTCTTTTGTGTTTCCATACAAACTGTGAAATTTTTTGTTCTAGTTCTGTGAAAAATGCCATTGGTACTTTAATAGGGATTGCATTAAATCTGTAGATTGCTTTGAGTAGTATAGTCATTTCATCATTAGTGTGTAGGAATACAAGAGATTTCTGTGCATTAATTTTGTATCCTGTTAGTTTACCAAATTCATTGATGAGCTCTAGTAGTTTTCTGGTAACATCTTTAGGCTTCTCTATGTATAGTATCAGGTCATCTGCAAACAGTGACAGTTTTCCTTCTTCTTTTCCAATTTGGATTCCTTTTATTTCTTTTTCTTCTCTGATTGCTGTGGCTAAAACTTCCAAAACTATGATGAATAATATTGGTGAGAATGGGAAACCTTGTCTTGTTCCTGATCTTAGAGGAAATGGTTTGTTTTCACCATTGAGAATGAGGTCAGCTGTAGGTTTGTCATATATGGCCTTTATTATGTTGAGGTAAGTTCCTTCTATGCCTACTTTCTGGAGGGCTTTTATCATAAATGGGTGTTGAATTTTGTCAAAAGCTTCTTCTGCATCTATTGAGATGATCATATGGTTTTTCTCCTTCAATTTGTTAATATGGTGTATCACATTGATTAATTTGTGTATATTTAAGAATCCTTGTATTCCTGGGATAAATCCCACTTGATCATGGTGTATGATCCTTTTAATGTGCTGTTGGATTCTGTTTGCTAGTATTTTGTTGAGGATTTTCGCATCTATGTT
>NC_041222.1:101349920-101352722 GCF_002837175.3 Physeter macrocephalus | reverse complement strand
ATATTTTCTATTTCTTCCTGGTTCAGTCTAGGAAGGTTGTGCTTTTCTAAGAAATTGTCCATTTCTTCCAGGTAGTCCATTTTATTGTCATATAGTTGCTGTAGCAATCTCTCATGATCCTTTGTATTTCTGCAGTGTCAGTTGTTACTTCTTTTACATTTCTAATTCTATTGATTTGAGTCTTCTACCTTTTTTCCTTGATTACTCTGGTTAACGGTTTATCAACTTTGTTTATGTTCTCAAAGAATCAGCTTTTAGTTTTATTGATCTTTGCTATTGTTCCTTCATTTGTTTTTCATTTATTTCTGATCTGATCTTTATGATTTCTTTCCTTCTACTAACTTTGGGGTTGTTTTGTTCTTCTTTTGCTTTAGGTGTAAGGTTAGGTTGTTTATTTGAGATGTTTCTTGTTTCTTGAGGTATTGTATTGCTATAAACTTTCCTCTTAGAACTGCTTTTGCTGCATCCCATAGGTTTGGGGCCGTGTGTTTTCATTGTCATTTGTTTCTAGGTATTATTTTATTTCCTCTTTGATTTCTTCATTGAGCTCTTGGTTATTAAGTAGTGTATTGTTTAGCCTCCATGTGTTTGTATTTTTTACAGATTTTTTCCTGTAATCGATATCTAGTCTCATAGCGTTGTGGTCAGAAAAGATACTTGATACGAATTCAATTTTCTTAAATTTAGCAAGGCTTGATTTGTGACCCAAGATATGATGTATCCTGGAGAATGTTCCATGAGCACTTGAAAAGAAAGTGTTTTCTGTTGTTTTTGGATGGAATGTCCTATAAATATCAATTAATTCCATCTTTTTAATGTATCATTTAAAGCTTGTGTTTCCTTATTTATTTTCAATTTGGATGATCTGTCCATTGGTAAAGTGGGGTGTTAAAGTCCCCTACTATGATTGTGTTACTGTCGATTTCCCCTTTTATGGCTGTCCACATTTGCCTTATGTATTGAGGTGTTCCTATGTTGGGTGCATAAATATTTACAATTGTTGTATCTTCTTCTTGGACTGAACACTTTGATCATTATGTAGTGTCCTTCTTTGTCTCTTGTAATAGTCTTTATTTTAAAGTCTATTTTGTCTGATATGAGAAATGCTACTCCAGCTTTCTTTTGATTTCCATTTGCATGGAATATCTTTTTCCATCCCCTCACTTTCAGTACGTATATGTCCCTAAGTCTGAAGTGGGTCTCTTGTAGACAGCATATATATGGGTCTTGTTTTCGTATCCATTCAGCCAGTCTATCTTTTGGTGGGAGCATTTAATCCATTTACATTCAAGGTAGTTATCAATATGTAGGTTCCTATTACCATTTTCTTAATGGTTTTGTGTCTGTTATTGTAGGTCTTTTCCTTCTCTTGTTTCCTGCCTAGAGAAGTTCCTTTAGCATTTGTTGTAAAGCTGGGTTGGTGGTGCTGAATTCTCTTAACTTTCACTTGTCTGTAAAGGTTTTAATTTCTCCGTCAAATATGAATGAGACACTTGCTGGGCAGAATAATCTTGATTGTAGGCTTTTTCCTTTAATTACTTTAAATATGTCCTGCCACTCCCTTCTGGCTTGCAGAGTTTCTGCTGAAAGATCAGCTGTTAACCTCATGGGGATTCCCTTGTATGTTATTTGCTGCTTTTCCCTTGCTACTTTTAATATTTGTTCTTTCTATTTAACTTTTGATAGTTTGATTAATATGTGTCTTGGGATGTTTCTTCTTGGATTTATCCTTTATGGGACTCTCTGTACTTCCTGAACTTGATTGACTATTTCCTTTCCCATATTAGGGAAGTTTACAACTATAATCTCTTCAAATATTTTCTCAGTCCCTTTCTTTTTCTCTCCTGATCCTGGGACCCCTATAATTCCAATGTTGGTTCGTTTAATGTTGTCCCAGAGGTCTCTGAGATTGTCCTCAATTCTTTTCATTCTTTTTTCTTTATTCTGATCTGCAGTAGTTATTTCCACTACTTTATCTTCCAGGTCACTTATCCGTTCTTCTGCCTCAGTTACTCTGCTATTGATTCCTTCTAGAGAGTTTTTAATTTCATTTATTGTGTTGTTCATCATTGTTTGTTTGCTCTTTAGTTCTTCTAGGTTCTTGTTAATCGTTTCTTGTATTTTCTCCATTCTATTTCCAAGATTTTGGATCATCTTTGCTATCATTACTCAATTCTTTTTCAGGTATACTGCCTATTTCCTCTTCATTTGTTTGGTCTGGTGGGTTTTTACCTTGCTCCTTCATCTGCTGTGTGTTTCTCTGTCTTCTCATTTTGCTTAACTTAGTGTGTCTGGGATCTCCTTTCACAGGCTGCAAGTTCGTAGTTCCTGTTGTTTTTGGTGTCTGCCCCCAGTAGCTAAGGTTTTTAAGTGGGTTGTAGGCTTCCAGATGGAGGGGACTGGTGCCTGTGTTCTGGTGGATGAGGCTGGATCTTGTCTTTCTGGTGAGCAGGACCACGTCTGGTGGTGTGTTTTGGGGTGTCTGTGACCTTATTATGATTTTAGGCAGCCTCTCTGCTAATGGGTGGGGTTGTGGTCCTGTCTTGCTAGTTGTTTGGCATAGGATGTTCAGCATTGTAGTTTGCTGGTCACTGAGTGGAGCTGGATTTTGGCGTTGAGATGGAGATCTCTGGGAGAGCTTTCGCCGTTTGATATTATGTGGAGCTGGGAGGTCTCTGGTGGACCAATGTCCTGAACTCGGCTCTCCCACCTCAGAGGCAAAGGCCTGACACTCGGCTGGAGCACCAAGACACTATCTGCCACATGGCTCAGAAGGAAAGGGAGAAAAGAAAGAAAGGAAGG
>NC_041222.1:101338631-101349909 GCF_002837175.3 Physeter macrocephalus | reverse complement strand
TAAAACTATACTAAAAAACAAAACAAAAAAACACGGACAGACAGAACCCTAGTACAAATGGTAAAAGCAAAGCTATACAAACAAAATCACATAAAGAGGCATACACATACACACTCAGAAAAAGAGAAAAAGGAAAAAAATATATATCTATATATTTTTTAAAAAGGAAGAGAGCAACCAAATCAATAAACAAATCTACCAGTGATGATAAACTCTAAATACGAAACTGAGATAAACATAAAACCAAAAATAAATTAGATGCAGAAAGCAAACCCCAACTCTACAGTTGTTGCCAAAGTCCACTGCCTCAATTTTGGGATGATTCGTTGTCTATTCAGGTATTCCAGAGATGCAGGGGAGATCAAGTTGATTGTGGGGATTTAATCCACTGCTCCTGAGGCTGCTGGGAGAGATTTCCCTTTCTCTTCTTTGTTCGCACAGCTCCTGGGGTTCAGCTTTGGATTTGGCCCCACCTCTGCGTGTAGGTCACCTGAGGGCATCTGTCCCCACCCCCCAGACAGGATGGGGTTAAAGGAGAAGCTGCTTCGGGGGCTCTGGCTCACTCAGGCCGGGGGGAAGGAGGGGCATGGAGAGCGGGGCGAGCCTGCAGCAGCAGAGGCCGGCATGACATTGCCTCAGCCTGAGGGGCACCGTGCGTTCTCCCGGGGAAGTTGTCCCTGGATCACGGGACCCTGGCAGTGGTGGGCTGCACAGGCTCCGGGAGGGGAGGTGTGGAGAGTGACCTGTGCTTGCTCACAGGCTTCTTGGTGGTGGCAGCAGCAGCCTTAGCGTTTCATGCCCATCTCTGGGGTCCGCACTGATAGCCGCAGCTCGCGCCCATCTCTGGAGCTCGTTTAGGCAGTGCTCTGAATCCCCTCTCCTCACTCACCCCGAAACAATGGTCTCTTGCCTCTTAGGCAGGTCCAGACTTTTTCCCGGACTCCCTCCTGGCTAGCTGTGGTGCACTAGCCCCCTTAAGGCTGTGTTCACGCAGCCAATCCCAGTCCTCTCCCTG
Organism: Physeter macrocephalus; assembly: GCF_002837175.3. Lineage (NCBI taxonomy): Eukaryota > Metazoa > Chordata > Mammalia > Artiodactyla > Physeteridae > Physeter > Physeter macrocephalus. The sequence continues at coordinate 101,348,894 of NC_041222.1, read as the reverse complement.
GGATCTGCCCTCTGAAGCCCAAGCTTCAGCTCCCAGCCCCCACACAACCCTGTGGGTGAGCAGACAAGCCTCTCGGGCTGGTGAGTGCTGGTTGGCACTTATCCTCCGTGCAGGAATCTCTCCGCTTTGCCCTCTGCACCCCTGTTGCTGCGCTCTCCTCCGTGGCTCTGAAGCTTCCCCCCCGTTACCCCCCGTCTCCACCAGTGAAGGGGATTCCTAGTGCGTGGAAACTTTTCCTCCTTCACAGCTAGAGAGCTGTGAAGAGATGCGGGTCCTGTTTCTATTGTCTATTCTATCCTATTTCTTTTGTCTCTGTTTTTTCTTTTTTCTTTTGCCCTACCCAGGTACGTGGGGAGTTTCTTGCCTTTTGGGAAGTCTGAGGTCTTCTGCCAGCGTTCAGTAGGTGTTCTGTAGTTGTTCCACATGTAGATGTATTTCTGATGTATTTGTGGGGAGGAAGGTGATCTCCATGTCTTACTCCTCCGCCATCTTGAAGGTCTCTCCCTACCTTTATTGTTTTTATTTTGTAAAAATAATTTATTCTATGGGCTCTGGTGAAAAGTCATGGTTCATTTAGTAAATATTGACTTAAGGCACACAGCAGAGCAATTCTCTCTCCAGCATATGTGTGACAAGATGTAGAGCCATCTGTTTGCTGAAGATAGGACGTTACGACAATATATCCACTTTGAAATACTGCTCTATATACACACCCTAACTGCTACATAGGTATATATGAATTTTTTTTAAAAAAGTCCAACTTACAAATGCTGTCACCCCAGAATATAATCCTTATCCACAACTCACCACAGGTTTGCATGAGTATGATTACCGAGAGTCACTTAATGTTGAGATATTAAGCTTCACCTCATTGTAACAATAAAAAAAATTATGTTCCTTTTGTCACCACCATTTTAAAAGGCAGGATAGATGCACCTCTCTCACCAAGGCCATGTTGCAAAATGGAAGAGTGACTGATGATGGTAAACCAGTTTTTATTTTTAATTTAATTTTTTTAAGAACTGTGGTTTCCAACAGTTGTTGAATCATTATCTGCTGAAGAAGAATGTGAAGAATGTGAAGTTGGGGTAATGGAGGCTGAACAAATCCTTAGAGAACCCTATTATATATAATGACGTATGATTCAAATGTGAGGGAAATAGGGAAGTGTAGCATTTCCACAACATACATAGAAAATTGTTGATGACTATATGTCAAGAATAATAAAATTGCACTCAAGTGAGAATGGTTGGCACTACATTAAGTTAATTAGACAAACACTGGGAAAGGATGAGTTTAACAGTTAAAAAGAAATTTGAGCTTAAGCTATTGGGGAAAAAATGCCCATAAATATTAAGAAGAACAAAGTTGGTGCAAGAAGAAGATGCAAAATATGTTAAAGATTCAAATTAACTTAATTTTCAAAAAATGGCTAAAGTAGAATATCTACTAGAGATATTTTCTCAAGAATCAAATAATTACCTCAAATGGGATTAAAGCTTATTTTAAAATGGGGAGAGATACAACAGGTTAGAAACTAGACCAGTAGAGGGAGCATAATATGGTTGGTCAACGAAGACACTGAGCATGGTTAAGATCTCTGTTAAGCAAAGATATAAAGATTGGGAGAATTATTCACTTTTATTTTAGATATGAATTCTCAGATGCAAAGATATCCATTAATGATTACAAGTAATTTGAAATTCCATCCTCTCAATTTAATACATTGTTTCCGTTGAATTCAGTTATTTGTATGGTAAGAACAAAACAAAGTATATTCGTATAAAAAATGTGAATGTTAAAAAAAAAATGAAAGATTTTGTAAAAATATATTAATACTATGGCAAGTAAAACAATGGGGTAAAGTTTAGTTGCAGAGCTGTGATGGTGGAAACTATGAATAAAATACATCAGAGTAATCAAGTGGTAGCAAAACATTTTGATTCTTAAGATAAAAAAAAAATAGTGTAATTTTCTCTATGCCTATGTAGATGGACACCATATTGCAGCTATCCTATCTGATACCAGTAAAATTTTTTACAAATATTGAATCTGATTATGTGAACAGAAATAATGTCACATGTTTATGAGTTTGGAAGGTTAAAAAGAAAGATATCAAGGTGGACTTAGTTAATTTTATAATACTTTACCTCTGGGGTGTTTGATTAATGTTCCTTGATGCTGCTTGTGACTCTGAAGAAGCAAGTGATAGATGCTAAAAATGATTTCAAAAGGATACATTATGATGGAAAATGAAGGAATGGAAAGGATTTCTATGCGGGAGAAGGGAAATAAAACTGAGTGAGGGTCCCTGGGAGGGTGTATTTGCAATATTCTGCAAGCTTTTGGCATAATATTATTCTGCAAAGGAAGTCTGTCTAAAATTATTAAAGGTAAGAAATTTAGTAGGTGTAGTCATCATCCTATGGAGTGTGTGTTATAAGCACTTAGTGGTAGTCTGATGAACTATGTCATAAAAAGCAGCAACCTTCAGGAACATGACAATCTTTGAGGTTTTAATGAGGAAATCCGACCACGTCTTCTCTTTTTTCCAAATCCCTTCCTCCACCCCACAAAGACAAGTCAGGCTAGAAATCCTTCCAACTACTGCTGTTGAAACTGTTTCGTGGAAGTGATCTTGCAAAAGAGAAAGTATAAGCATATGTCCAGGTTTTCAGGATGATACAGTGTTGTATAGTAGCAATTAAAATGAGGAAGTTGTCAGGGCTAGAAATATAATTTGGGAGGTCTAGGTAGAAAAAAATCCAGTAGAGATTCCTTTGTCTATAAATATGATTTGAATTGGGTCTGTATAAATACAGGGAATAAATCAGGACCAGAATAAATAAATAAAAGTCATATGAGCATCCAAAAAAAAAAAAAAGAATCAGGACCAGATATTCAACCAGAATCCAGAATATGTCAACTTCTGAAACAGGATTATAGTGACTTCAGGGTCAAAACTGCACCAGAACCACACTGTGCTTACGCTAGCAAATCATGTCATTTTCTCTGTGTTTACACACAGGTACGCACATTAGTGTTAATTTATATACTGCAGTGAAGATAATTCTATATAATGCCCCCAAAATGAGTTCAGTTCTTCTCCACTGAGGCTTTTATTGTAATTAGAGTATATTGAGTTTGAATAGAACCACAGAGATGCTGCTAAATGACTAAATATTGCATACATGAGGAAAACAGCATTTTTAAAAAGTGGTGCCTGAATAAAGTCTCTTCCTGTTGAGAAAGATCCTCTGTATACACACACACACACACACACACACACACACACACACAAATCTACACAGCCTCCCACATAATAATTTCCATATTAGATTTTTCCTTAGAAGATTCGTTATCAAGTCATTCTGATATATGTAAAATAAGAATAATTCTCTTACTTAATAATGGCTTTAGAAGCTAATAAATCTTTAAGCTTTTCATATCCTATTTTAGCTAAAATCAACTTTGAAAATTAATGCACATTATACTTGCTAAATTTAGGAATGGAGTATAAGTTTAGGTAATTTAAGAACCACAATACATAGTTTCAATTTTTAAAAAAAGTTCCTAAAAATAATAAAAAATAAAATTAATTAATTAAAAGTTCCAGCTAGACAATCTTACAGCTATTCAGTGGTTCATGTGTCTATTTTATTTTAGCTAAAATGTACAATGAAAACTATAAGGCAAAGAAAAGATACAACATGATCTTTAGAGAAAGTTATAAAATTCAAAACGAAATACATTTGGTTTGGAAATGATAACACTTTAGCTTTAATAACTTGATTATGTAAAATGTTCTAAATTACACAGTGATGAAGTCTCAGTTCAGTGAGTTTAGTTAAATTAAAGCATATACCACAATTTGCAAAATATTTATGATATTTAATCAAATATTATATTCATTTGGAAAGGTAATCAGAATACTTAAAATAACGTTATAAACACATTTATAAGTATACAAAATAATTAAACGTGACATTATTTACTCCTATGCTTATGTCTGCTTATTAAAGAACATTGACAATAAATAAATAATTCATAAGGTAAAGTTTTAGTTTTAATTTGAGATCTAATATTTAGTTACTGAAATGGAAAAAATCAATCTTGTTTTCACTTACCATCTCTAAATGAAATACTGCCTGCAGTTGATTGTAATTTAATTATACTATTAAGTTTATCTTTTAAAATCTCACTATATGAATTTTGGCTTTCAATTACATAATGCCAGCAGAAAAATTGCCATGAACATGATTACAAATTACCCCAGTGTGAAATTAATTACGAAGTCAACATGCCTACCTACCATGGTTGTCTCAGCGATCGAACCAAAGCTGTTTATGAATATGTTGCATGTGACATTAACTGGAGAGCCTGAAAAAGAGATTAAAACAAAGGCTGTTTTGATACTGATCTAAAATATTTTCAAGTATCTCCATGCCTCTAATTGGCAGTTAAAAAAAAAAAGAATTTAAAGCATTTCATTATCTGGCTACAAAGATTTGTCATTAGACTTGATAGCTATACAAGTAAAAAACACTGAAATATCGTGTGGTAGGGGTTAAAATAACTCAGTTAATCTCTGCCTAAGCTAGTCAGATAAAATCACACACAAAAGCTGATATCTAAGCCTAATTTATTTTGTTTGTTTTTACATGAACATAATTGAGTCACTTAATTTTACAAGGTTTGCTACAAAAAAAGACAGCAGCCCCTTCCCCTATACCCCCATTTAATCCCTCCCTGGAGATGATCACTTCAACTCATTTAAACAACTCTTTGGGTGTTTACCTCGATTTCTCTGAACAATAAGTTTATTTTACTCCTTTAGATGTTTTCATTTTAGACATTATGTTCTGACGGCCACAGCAGAAGGTAAGGATTTCGCTTTCTTTCACACCTTATTCCCACCCCTGCTACCTTACACCTTTTTTCTGTCCTTCCATTACCCAAATACAGCTACATTGTCACTGTTGTTAGATCACTATTCACTTTTTACTTTATTATGACAAGGTAAATGTTACCTCCAACTAACCATATAATGTACTATGATCACTCTTTCCTGCAGAACATGTTCCTGAGGTTGATGATTGTTTTATATATTTCATATAGTTTCCTCCATATGTATCATTAACTTATGCACAAGTTCTGAAATGTCTAAACTGTGTTTCCGTAACAGACTCATCAGATACTCTATTAACTTTCTCTTCCATCAGGCTTACTCCATTCTAGATTTGTTGTCCTGGAGCATAGCAGTCATCTTATGCTTTCCCATAATCCTCCTACTGGAGATGTCCCTCCTTTGTGGGACCTCTTTTCGTGGTCCCCATTCCTTCTTCTTTCTTGGACCATTTCTTCATTTTAGTGGAACATGTCCTTCAGTAATTTTTTGAGAAATGGTGCATAAGGATGTGAAGCTTTTCAGAACTTGCTTGTTTACAAATGTTCTTTTTTATGCCCTCAAACTTAATTAACGCCTAGATTTGGTACCACATTTTAGGCAGGAAATTGTTTTTTCTTCTGAATTTTAAAGACATTTCTTCATTAGCTTCTATTTTCTAGTATTGCTGTTGAAAGGTCCAAAGCCATTCTGATTCTTGATCCTTTGTCAAGATAAAAGGGATGTTCTCTTTGTACCAATATTTTTATTCTTTAAAAAAAATGGCTTCATTAGTTAAAATAGCTTATTACTCAAGGTTTTAATTTACATTTACTTAATTTCTGGTGCACAAGTTTCACCTTTGTTTTCCTACTCATTTTCTGATAGCATTTATCTTGCCAGAATGAGGTACAGAAAAAAAAACAAAAAATAAATTCTATCCATAGGCCTATGAATTCTATGTACATTGAAATCATCTGGTGATCTTTAAAAAAGATTGATACATGATTCTTACCTTCTAATTTAGTTGGTATGACATGCAACCAAGACACTGGTATTTTTAAAAGCTCCCCACATAATTCAGATGTGCAACATAAGAAATTCCAGAGTAGGAAACAGCTGTGGCCATTATACCATAGGACTAAAGTGAATTGGGGTTTTATTAGAGATGGAGAAAATGAGAGACAGGAGTCCGGACTTCGAACATTAAAAATGCAAAGCTAATCATTTTAATAAGAGAGTTGACTATTATAAATTTGGTCAACCTGCTAACAAAACATGGTGGTTGTTATGTACTTAGAAAGAGCCCAAATTCTATTGTGTCGAGATGCCTAGAACATAACATTCAAACAGATATAGAGGCTACATTGTTTGAAATATAAAGGATGGACATTTAAGAAAACCTCATAAAAGTTCTGAATCCTGGAGGTGCTATAATTAGTTATTACTAGTAGAAAGGGTTTCTTTTTTAACTTTAAAACTTTTTTTCAAAATGTTATTTCTAAATATTAACATTTTTTTTAAATGTGTAGGATGATAGAAATGTCTTGTCACCACGTAAGAGAAGAGAAAGCACAGGTATTGTACTCCACGATTATTTTATCCCACCATAAGAGAAGTATGAAGTCACAATTAACTGTTAGAAGATACATATGTGTGTGTGTGTGTGTGTGTGTGTGTGTGTATTTTTTTTTCTTTTTTTTTACTTAATGTAAGTCTAAGGTGGTGAATTCTAAAATATATACACAGCCTGACTGGAATCTTGAAAAACTAAAAGCCAATCTTTGATATTCTCTAGGCTATTCTCTTTCTTCTTGAGAACTCTAAAATTCTGCTATTTTCTTTTGCTGTTAACAGCATCATGAATCTGGGGAATATCTCCTCCCTCAAGATAAATTCTGTCATGCTTTACTGACTCAAATCCATTGGAGGAGGGAAAACGCAAACGTTTTAGTATTGGGTTAATTCATCTTCCAGTAAAATGAAACTAGAGGTACATCCATGTTGGGGAAACATGGCCCTGTAAGAAGCCGCTGCTACAGAACTGCCAGCTCCATCTGACTGTGATCTCTTTGGCTGAAATTGGAATAATAAAAGTGGGGGGATGAATTTCTTATTTTAATTCAGCAAGGGGCAGAGTTTTTATTTTTTAGTCTCATCTTCTAAATTTAATCATTATGCATAGAATTACAGATAATATTGGTGAAAAATAGGATGAAGGTGAAAATTTAGCGTAGGCTTCAGAGACCTGAAGTTAGTAATGTCTGTTCTGATGCATTTCAGGGTCCCGTGGGAGCAGGTGCTGTACAGTACATCCTAATGATTCCAGAAAGGTTCTGAAAGGGAGCAGTAAGAATTACTGTGCTAGGAGGAGGACTCCTCTGATGCATTTGTTTTCTCCCTAAAATAACATGTTTCCGTAGAAGAGCAATGGTCCCAGGAGAGGGGGCTACTTTAGGCTTTCACTAGCAGCTGGGAACATGATGCTTCACACTGTATGAACCAGACTCCAGCCCTTGCTTCTCCAGTGCCTCCCATAAGGTGCAGAAAACTCTTCCTAAGGGCAGAAAGTCAGCCTGCCCTAAGCTTTATTGTCTAATCCATCAGTTATCAGATGTGTTCCTCGCCTGGCTATTAGGACGTACAAAAGTGCTATTTAGTTTCCATTTTACTGCTTATTTGTATGTATTCTCTTCTTCAGCATGAAGAAAGGTGAATGGATTCAGGCACCAAACTTTAATTTCAAATTTGAAAAACAGAGCACTCACTTGAAAGATATACATATAAGATATATACTCACATTTTATATATATATATATATATAAAATACATATACATATATAGAATTTATTTTATTTTTAAAAAATTTAAAATATATTAAGGTATGAAGCAATTTGGAAATAAAGTCTACTGTTTTTAAAGATAGTCTTGGGCTAGATCATAGAATTTCTTCAATGTAATACCAAGGTATTTGGAATTTACTTCATGAACATGAAGGAGTCTTTACAGACTCTTGTTCATGAGAGTGTAGTAAACCAACACAACATGGTGCATGGTTGAATGGATAGCAAAAGCTTAGACATCAAGAAAACAGGAATTTATTGTAACAGTTTAGATGGGAAATACAATGGCCCTGACCAAGGACAGTGACAGTGGAGATAGAGTACAAGGAATGAAGTGGATACAGTTTATAAGGCAGTATATTCTACACTTTAAGATTCTGATCCATGTCAGATCAGGGGAGCAGTCTTGGAGTAGTCTTTCTACCCTCACTATTAATATATATTATATATTCAAAAATTTTGTAGGGAACGAAGCTCAGAGAGGATTGTAAATTTTCTATTGCCATTACAGAGAGCACCTGTTTAGCAGTCATTGGTCAATCTGGTACTTCTCTGTGCCAAAGCAAAAAACTTTTATATCCATCTAATATACTGCTATGTTTAGCAACAGAGCAAATAACTGCTATAGCATCCATATGGCAAATTGTGCTTTAAAATTGTTCACTGCCTTAGCCATCGTTGGCCTGAAAAGCAAATGACAGTAGTCGCAGATGTTTTCAGCAGGATGTCTTCTTTTAGATGACTCTTAAAGAAACAGAACATGGCTTTTAAGTTCAGAGATGGACAAAGGCGAAATGGCAAAGTACAATGCAAAGCCTTGGCAGTTACATTATTGTTATCCATGTTGGGGAAAAATTGTTCACCAGGCAAATCTAGAGCAAATAAACAAAGAGACAAAAAACAACCCAAGTGTTCATGAAAATGACCCTAAAAAACTCTTAATGTAATGTTGCATTAAAGCCACATCCTTTCGAAAGACATAAGAATGCAATCAAAACATTAAATTTCAAAAAAATCTGTTTAGTGATTTGTTTTTATTTTAGATAAATATATATATTTATGTAGTCAGGTCATGAGGAAAGATATTATTTTTATTTTTTAATTGACAAAAGCATATTTGATTGCTGTAAATCCATATTTTAGATTATTTTTTAGATACTTGAAAAAAGGTTTGAAAATTATGGCATAAAAATAGGATTCAATTTATTCTTCCCCTTCCCTTCCCTTTCCTTCTTGAAAATGTAGCCGAAAGTCATTCTCTCGGGCAGTACAAGATAGGCTTCCGCGCTGGGGATGGCTGTGGGGAGTGTGGACAACTAGAGCAGGGTGAGAAGGACATCAGCGGGGAAGGATTTCACAGCATGGGGTGTTGGAGCCTGAGTGGGGCAGCCTTGCATGGGGAGTGAGAGCCTGAACAGGACCCTGAGGAATTTGTGCAGGAGAGGGAGTGGCAGCAGACAAGAGAGATTCATTACGTAGTGATCAAATATGTAATTCTATTAAGGATAATGGGAGCCTTACTGTCAAATGAGGGAGTTGAAATATGGAGACTCAGAAACTAGAATAAACCTATGGTAGTAGAGATACCAGGGAGAACTCATGGTTTTCAGTAGATAGAGAATTAAATACATAGATGTAAATGAATATATATATGTGTGTGTGTGTCTACATATGTGTGTATATGTATGTATACTTATGCATATATGTGTATGTATATAGACACATTCTGGCAGACACCAACTTAGCCAGTTAATCAAAGTGAACATCATCAGTCATGGTAAAAATTAACATCATTCACAATCTAATAAGATGCAATTAGAACACAGCATCACTTCTGTGATATTCCTATCAAGATGCATTACCTAAATTGAATCATGAGGAAACATGAGACTAATGCAAATCGAGGAACATTCTGTTAAATAAAGGAATAATAATATCTTTTTAAATGCCAAGATCATGACAGTCATAGGAAGAATGAGGCTCTGTTCGGACTAAAGGAGACAATGAGAAATGACCCATAAAACGCGAGACATGATTCCAAACCGAATTCTTTTGCTATGAAGCCATTATTTAGATAATTGATAAAATTTGAATGGGAGCCTGAAAATTAGGTGGTAGCAATATATCCATGTTAATTTGCTTGTTTCCATGATTAGACTGTGGTTGTCTAAGAGAATGTGCTTTTTGGCATGATACACCCAAGTACTGGGGCATCAGGTCAACAACTTACTTTCAAGTCGTTTGGGGAAAAAAATAGTTTGTGCTATACTTGCAAATCGTCTGTTAGTTTGAGAATGTTTTAAAATAAAAAAAAGAGAAATAAGTACTACAGAGAGAAAATATTAGAAAATAATCAGGGGCGGAGTCAAGATGGTGGACTAGGAGGACGCAGAATTCTCGTCTCCGCACAACTAGGGCACCTACCAGGCACCGGTGGGGGACCACGGACACCTAAGGGGACGGGAGGAACCCCCAGCAACTGGGTAGGACGTGGAGTGTGGGGGGAGTGAGGGGGGAGGAGAAGTGGAGGCGGGA
>NC_041222.1:101309528-101338215 GCF_002837175.3 Physeter macrocephalus | reverse complement strand
CACCACTACACCCCCACCCAGGGCCCCACCTCTACACTCGGAGACCCCCTCCAACGCGCTGGGCCTAAACCCCACCCACACACCCTCACTCAGGGCCCCTTACTCCAAACTCCAGAACTCCACACTCCAGAGGCCCTCCTTCCAATGTGCTGCCTCTCCCTTTCCACGCAGGTCCTAAGCAGAGGCCCCACCCCACGCTCAAACGTCACCCCCCCACCCGCCTAGGTCCTGCCCCACCCTAAACCCCACCAGTGCCTAAGTTCTACCCCCTACCTAAACTCCGCACCCATAGGCAAGGCTTTTTTTTTTCTTTTTCTTTTTCCCCTCTTTTACATTGGGCTCTGTTTTACCTTGTTGATTCATTCTTATTGATTCATTTATATTTTTATTTTTCCTAATAAATCTTTTATTTTACTAATTTTATTTTATTCTTTATACTTTATTGTTCTCTCCTTTTGGCTTGTTCCCCCCGTACCCCCATTTTTTTTCTCTTGTGGTTTTATTTTACCTTGTTGCAGTTGTTTCAATTATATTTCTATTTTTCCTAATATATTAATTATCTTTCTAATTTTATTTTGTTTTTTATTCTTTGATATTGTACTGCCTTTTTTTCTTTCTTTCTTTCTTTCTTTTTTTTCTGTGTGTGTACCACACGATGCAGCTTGTGGGATCTTGGTTGCCACGCTGGAGGTCAGGCCCGAGCTCCTGTTCTGGGAGCTCTGAGTCCAAACCACTGGACTAACAGAGAACCTCAGACACCAGGGAATATTAATCAGAGTGTGGCCTCCTGGAGGGCGTAATCTCAGCATCAAGACCCACCTTTATCCAACTGCCTGAAAACTCCAGTGCTGGAGGCCTCAGGCCAAACAACCAGTAAGACAGGAATACAGCACCACCCATCAAAAAAATAAAATGAAATGACAAAAAAATGTTACAGACGAAGGAGCAAGGCAAAAACCTACAAGACCAAATAAATGAAGACAAAATAGGCAACCTACCTGAAAAAGAATTCAGAGTAATGAGAGTAAAGATCATCCAAAATCTCAGAAACAGAATAGAGAAAATACAAGAAACGTTTAACAAGGATCTAGAAGAACTAAAGTGCAAACAAACAGTGATGAACAACACCATAACTGAATTTAAAAATACTCTAGAAGGAATCAATAGCAGAATAACTGAGGCAGAAGAACGGGTAAGTGAGCTGGAAGATAAAATGGTGGAAATAACTGCCAGGGAGCAGAATAAAGAAAAAAGAATGAAAAGAATTGAGGACAGTCTCAGAGAACTCTGGAACAACAGTAAATGCACCAATATTCGAATTATATGGCTCCCAGAAGAAGAAGAGAAAAAGAAAGGGACTGAGAAAATATTTGAAGAGATTATAGTTGAAAACTTCCCTAACATGGGAAAGGAAATAGTCAATCAGTCCAGGAAGCACAGAGACTCCCATACAGGATAAATCCAAGAATAAACATCCCAAGACACATATTAATCAAACTATCAAAAATTAAATAGAAAGAAAAAATATTAAAAGCAGCAAGCAACAAATAACATACAAGGGAATCCCCATGAGGTTAAAAGCTGATCTTTCAGCAGAAACTCTGCAAACCAGAAGGGAGTGGCAGGACAGATTTAAAGTGATAAAAGGGAAAAGCCTACAACCAAGATTATTCTGCCCAGCAAGTATCTCATTCATATTCAACGATGAAATTAAAACCTTTACAGACAAACAAAGGTTGAGAGAATTCAGAATCACCAAACCAGCTTTACAACAAATGCTAAAGGAACTTCTCTAGGCAGGAAAGAAGAAAAGGAAAAGACCTACAATAACAAACCCAAAACAATTAAGAAATTGGTAATAGGAACATACGTATTGATAATTACCTTAAATGTAAATGGATTATGCTCTGACCAAAAGACGTAGATTGGCTGAATGGATACAAACACAAGACTGTTACGTATCCTCAAGAAACAAGAAACATCTCAAATAAACAACCTAACTTTACACCTAATGCAATTAGAGAAAGAAGAACAAAAAAACCCCAAAGTTAGCAGATGGAAAGAAATCATGCAATTCTCATATCAGACAAAAGAGACTTTAAAATAAAAACTATTACAAGAGACAAAGAAGGTCACTGCAGAATGATCAAGGGATAAATCCAAGAAGAAGATATAACAATTGTAAATATTTATGCACCCAACATAGGAGCACTTCAATACACAAAGCAAATGCTAACAGCCATAAAAGGGGAAATTGACAGAAACACAATCATAGTAGGGGACTTTAAAACCCCACTTTCACCAATGGACAGATCATCCAAAATGAAAATAAACAAGGAAACACAAGCTTTAAATGACACCTTAAACAAGATGGACTTAATTGATGTTTATAGGACATTCCATCCAAAACAACAGAATACAATTTCTTCTCAAGTGCATATGATATATTCTCCAGGATAGACTATAACTTGGGTCACAAATCAAGCCTTGCTAAATTTAAGAAAATTGAAATTGTAACAAGTATCTTTTCTGACCACAACACTATGAGACTAGATAACAATTATAGGAAAAAAACTGTAAAAAATAGAAACACATGGAGGCTAAACAATACACTCTTAAATAACCAAGAGATCACTGAAGAAACCAAAGAGGAAATCAAAAAATACCTAGAAACAAATGACAATGAAAACACGACAACCCAAAACCTATAGGATGCAGCAAAAGCAGTTCTAAGAGGGAAGCTTATAGCAATAAAATCCTACCTCAAGAAACAAAATCAACAGAATTAGAAATGAAAAAGAAGTAACAACTGACACTGCAGAACTACAAAGGATCATGAGAGAATACTACAAGCAACTATATGCCAATAAATTGGACAGCGTGGAGGAAATGGACAAATTCATAGAAAAGTACAACCTTTTAAGACTGAACCAGGATGAAATAGAAAATATACACAGACCAATCACAAGCACCGAAATTGAAACTGTGATTAAAAATCTTCCAACAAACAAAAGCCCAGCACCAGATGGCTTCACTGGTGAATTCTATCAAACATTTAGAGAAGAGCTAACACTTATCTTTCTCAAACTCTTCCAAAATATAACAGAAGGAGGAACACTCCCAAACTCATTCTACGAGGCCACCTACACCCTGATACCAAAACCAGACAGAGATGTCACAAAGAAAGAAAACAAGGCCAATATCACTGATGAACAGAGATGCAAAAATACTCAACAAAATACTAGAAAACAGAATCCAACAGCACATTAAAAGGATCATACACCATAATCAAGTGGGTTTATCCCAGTAATGCAAGGATTCTTCAATATACACAAATCAATCATGTGATACACCATATTAACCAATTGAAGGAGAAAAACCATAATGATCATCTCAATAGATGAGAAAAATTTTTTGACAAAATTCAACATCCATTATAAAAACTCTCCAGAAAGTAGGCACAGAGGGAACCTACCTCAACATACTAAAGGTCATATATGACAAACCCACAGCCAACATCATTCTCAATGGTGAAAAACTGAAACCATCTCCTCTGAGATCAGAAACAAGACAAGGTTGCCCACTCTCACCACTATTATTCAACATAGTTTTGGAAGTTTTAGCCACAGCTATCAGAGAAGAAAAAGAAATAAAAGGAATCCAAATCAGAAAAGAAGTAAAACTGTCACTGTTTGCAGATGACATGATACTATACATAGAGAATCCTAAAGATGCTACCAGAAAGCTACTAGAGCTAATCAATGAATTTGGTAGAGTAGCAGGATGCAAAATTAATGCACAGAAAATTCTTGCATTCCTATACACTAATGATGAAAAATCTGAAAGAGAAATTAAGGAAACACTCTCATTTACCATTGCAACAAAAAGTATAAAACACCCAGGAAAAAACCTACCTAAGGAGACAAAAAGCTTGTATGCAGAAAACTATAAGACACTGATTAAAGAAATTAACGATGATAGAAACAGATGGAAAGATATACCATGTTCTTGGATTGGAAGAATCAAAATTGTGAAAATGACTATACTACCTAAAGCAATCTACAGATTCAGTGCAATCCGTATCAAACTACCAATGGCATTTTACACAGAACTGGAACAAAAAATTTTACAATTTGTTGGAAACACAAAAGACCCCGAATAGCCAAAGCAACCTGGAGAAAGAAAAAAGGAGCTGGAGGAATTAGGCTTCTGGACTTCAGACTATACTACAAAGCTACAGTAATCAAGACAGTATGGTACTGGCACAAAAACAGAAATATAGATCAATGGAACAGGATAGAAAGCCCAGAGATAAACCCACGCACATATGGTCACCTTATCTTTGGTAAAGGAAGCAAGAGTATACAATGGAGAAAAGACAGCCTCTTCAATAATTGGTGGGAAAAACTGGACAGCTATATGTAAAACAATGAAATTAGAACACTTCCTAACACCATACACAAAATTAAACTCAAAATGGATTAAAGACCTAAATGTAAGGCCACACACTATCAAACTCTTAGAGGAAAACATAGGCAGAACACTCTATGACATAAATCACAGCAAGATCTTTTTTGACCCACCTCCTAAAGAAATGGAAATAAAAACAAAAATAAACAAATGGGACCTAATGAAACTTAAAAGCTTTTGCACGGCAAAGGAAACCATACACAAGATGAAAAGACAACCCTCAGATTGGGAGAAAATATTTGCCAATGAAGCAATTGACAAAGGATTTATCTCCAAAATTTACATGCAACTCATGTAGCTCTATATCAAAAAAACAAACAACCCAATCCAAAAATGGGCAGAAGCCCTAAATAGACATTTCTCCAAAGAAGATATACAGATGGCCAGCAAACACATGAAACGATGGTCAACATCACTAACCATTAGAGTAATGCAAATCAAAACTACAATGAGGTATCACCTCACACCAGTTTGAAGAAAAGGGAACCCTCTTGCACTGTTGGTGGAATGTAAATTGATACAGCCACTATGGAGAACAGTATGGAGGTTCCTTAGAAAACTAAAAATAGAACTACCATATGACCCAGCAATCCCACTACTGGGCATATACCCTAAGATAACCATAATTCAAAAAGAGTCATATACCACAATGTTCATTGCAGAACTATTTTCAATAGCCAGGACGTGGAAGCAATCTAAATGTCCATCGACAAAGAAATGGATAAAGGAGATGTGGCACATATAAAAAATGGAATATTATCCATCCATAAAAAGAAGCAAAACTGAGTTATTTGTAGTGAAGTGGATGGACTTAGAGTCTGTCATACAGAGTGAAGTAAGTCAGAAAGAGAAAAACAAATGCCGTATGCTAACACACATATATGGAATGTAAAAAAAAAAAAAGGTCCTAATGAACCTGGGGCAGGACAGGAATAAAGATGCAGACATAGAGAATGGACTTGAGGACACGGGGAAGGGGAAGGGTAAGCTGGGACGAAGTGAGAGACTGGCATGGACATATATACACTACCAAACATAAAACAGATAGCTAGTGGGAAGCAGCTGCATAGCACAGGGAGATCAGCTCGGTGCTTTGTGACCACCTAGAGGGATGGGATAGGGTGGGGGGGAGGGAGACGCAACAGGGAGGGGATATCGGGTTATATGTATGCATATAGCTGATTCACTTCGTTATACAGAAGAAACTAACACAACATTGTAAAGCAATTATACTCCAGTAAAGATGTTTTTTAAAAAAAGAAAAAAAATAATCAAACAAAATCTAAAACTATAGGGTGTAGAATTTAAATCTGTGAACATTTCAGGTGTTCATCTACAGTTTTAGAAAGCCTTATTTTTTTTTTGAAGTTTTCAACTTTATTTTATTTTTTTAACATCTTTATTGGAGCATAATTGCTTTACAATGGTGTGTTAGTTTCTGCTTTATAACAAAGTGAATCAGTTATACATATACATATGTCCCCATATCTCTTCCCTCTTGCATCTCCCTCCCTCCCACCCACCCTCCCTCTCCTACCCATCTAGGTGGTCACAAAGCACTGAGCTGATCTCCCTGTGCTATGCGGCTGCTTGCCACTAGCTATCTATTTTACGTTTGGTAGTGTATGTATGTCCATGCCACTCTCTCACTTTGTCCCAGCTTACCCTTCCCCCTCCCCGTATCCTCAAGTCCATTGTCTAGTAGGTCTGCATCTTTATTCCCATTTTGCCCCTAGGTTCTTCAGGACTTTTTTTTTTTTTTTTTTTTAGATTCCGTATATATGTGTTAGCACATGGTATATGTTTTTCTCTTTCTGACTTACTTCACTCTGTATGACAGACTCTAGGTCCCTCCACCTCACCACAAATAACTCAATTTCAAGAAAGTCTTATTTTTGAAGAGATTTTTCTTGTTAAAATGACTTTGTGTTACAGAAAAATGAAAATAGAAAATAGTTTTTTAAAAAAATAACTGTGAATTTTATTCAAGAAGCATAGTGTCTGGATGGATAGGAATAATTAAAATGGATAAAGAAGATTCTAACACTTTCCCTGAAAAAAAATATGGGCAGAAATGAGTAATAGGTATACATTCCATTCTGGGGATAGAATGAGTTATAGCAGAAGAGACTGTATGAAAATTGGATTTGTGATGTGGGAGAAAAAGATTAATATAGAGAAATATTACAGATGAAAAGACAGAAGCCACGGAGACATAGTGAAGGCGAACAATGTTATTTCTAGATAAAGAGAATGGTCATTGGAGACAGAATGAAAAAACCTAACGAAAATGCAATATATAGGAGGAATACACAAACCAGTGATTGCTGACAGAGTACTTTCTGCCTGAATCCAAATTAGTTTTAAGGTTATCAAAGACCAACTGAGGGCCTAAACAATAGAGTCAAAGGAAAGAAACAAAATCTAGGAAAAGCTGGTAGACAGTCTAGTGAAATAATATTTTATTGTCTGTGGATGTACTTTTATTTTCTATTCAATTGCTTTTTTTCTGTTAAACTGGTTTCCAGTTTCCAGTGATTCCTGGAAACTTCTATTTCAGGATGGAGGATCGAGCATAGTTTTCTTCTCTCCCAATGCATAAAAATGATATTATTGAGTAAAAATGAGACTAGATATATCACACCAAAGAGAATGAGAGGAAAGTCAGAATTGGTTTAATCACATAAAATATAGAAGGCAGAAGAAAATGGTTGACAGACAAAACAAAAGTCTAAAATAAATGATGATTAGAACTGCATGGAGAAGGAAGCTAAGTGCTAAGAGGTACAAAGTTCAGGGTCATCATCCACAGGAAAGGAGGTGGGTAGTTAGGTGGGGCAGCAGGGGAGGCCATGGACGCCTGTCTCAGGAAGCTCCCTGCTCCCCCATTCATAGTCCCCTAGAGCCGGGATGGCCTGGAGTTTCCATAGGTTTGAAGGATGCACATAACTTTTTTTTTTTCCTTTTGCAAACATAGCTTATTAAGGTGATTGGAAATAATATGATTTTGTAAGCAATGCTGACTTTTTAAATGTTTTCTTTTTCCAGTTTTATTGAGATATAAAAGGCATACAACATTGTGTAAGTTCAAGATGTACAACATGTTGATTTGATACACTTGCATACTGCAATAAGATGATGACTTTAGCATTAGCTAACACCTCCATCATCACATAATTACTGTTTCTTTTTTGTGGTGAGAAATTTTAAGTCTATAATACAGTACTGTGAACTATAATCTCAAGGCTATACATTAGATTCCCAGAATGTATTCAATTTCTAACTCTTTGCAAAAAAAAAAAAAAAAATAGTGACTGGGGAAAACAAGGTTCCTGCCAGTACCTCAAAATGAAAGTCATCGCTATTCTGGCATTTGGAGAACCCAGACCAAAGCCTCGCCACTCAACACTCACCTAAAGCAAAGCTGTGCCCAGGGCAGTACCATCTCTGTCAGATTTCCTTTCCCAGAGACAGAAACAGCAGAAAACTATCTCTCTCCATACACAGCAGACAAAACATGTATCAGCACCCAGACAAATCAACTCAGCCCTTTCTCAACTACAAAGCATTTCCATCACATGCAAGAAAACTAATGGCTTAAAGAGAGTGAACAAGATGAATAAACATAATTATTCCTGCAGGAAAAAAAGAGAAATTATTGGGCAGAAAAGAAAAACAGAAGAGGTAGAATGCAAGAATGGAGGCATCCAATTAGCAGTCTAGTTAGTGCAAAGAACTTTCATAGCACCTTCTTTGTAAAAGGCCTGGAAAGCCGTCAAAGAGATTAAACAGATGCTCACTAGAAGTAACCAATTTTCCTTTTGGAGTGTTTGCCTCAAAGAAGTAGAATTGTGCTGAAGGTCTGTTGAGGCTATTCATCACTAATATTTTTGGACAATTTAATTTTTACCCAATTCAGGTACACGATTTTTACTATTATCATAAAACAACAAACAGATAAACATACAAAATAACACCCGCCTAGCAATGTGCAACACAACCTTCCTGTAGTTTGTGTGGCTTACGCCTGGTACTGCAGTGTTTCCTCTCAAACAAATAGGATTTTTAAAAGGTGTACTTATTTTAGAGAAATGATACAAAATAGTACAAATAAGTATAATAATTTTGTTTAAAGAAAAATGTCTACATCTAGACTTTTTCAGAGTTAGCAGTATATAAAAGAGCAAATACAAAGTTACATTTTAATAAAGTCATTTTATAGTTTTTTAATAATTGTTCTTCTCTATGGTCTGGAAAATAAATTTTGTTTTAATGTAAACATACTTGTGAAAACAATCACAAATTTAAAATCAGTATTCCAGAAATAAATTTTATAATAATGTGTTTGAGACTGAAATAATTATCAATAATATTATTGTTAAATGTTGATAATTTGAAAGGTGAAAATGCTGTCACATTATTATTATAATTTGCACTTCATTGATTGTTAATTAGGTTGAATATTCTTATTTATTTTCTGCAAATTGTCTGAGAATGTCTCTACTAAGAATTTTTGTTTTCCTCGTATGAAGTTTATAAATTCCTGAAAGGTCAAACATACAGGTTTTTCTCAATAATTTTATATTTTAAAAACATTTTCCTATTGTCTGATCAGTTATCTAGGTATTTTCTAGTTTGTTTTTTTTTTTCATTAAGATTTTAATCCATGTCCAGTGGTCAGGACTCCGCGCTTGCACTGCAGGGACATGGGTTCCATCCCTGGTCGGGGAACTAAGGCCCCACATGCCACGTGGCACAGCCAAAAAAAAAAATTTTTTTTAATCCATGAAGAAGTGAATACTAAATCATTTAAGTTATTGTAATATATTGTCACATCTGTTTGGCCAATTTCCGTTCCTATTCTTTTTTTAAAATATATAGTTAGTTTTGTTCATTTATTTTTTTCAAAAAAACTTAGACTAGTGGAATGTCACATTATTGATAGTCATGCCCCTAAAGTCTCACAGTATTAATTCCTGGTTTTTGACAAATTGGAAGGGAAAGGGGGAAATCAATTTGAAAATTTATCTTGTTTAATCATCTGTCATACAGAGTGAAGTAAGTCAGAAAGAGAAAAACAAATACCGTATGCTAACACATATATATGGAATCTAAAAAAAAAAAAAAAATGGTTCTGACAAACCTAGGGGCAGGACAGCAACAAAGACGCAGATGTAGGGAATGGACTTGAGGACATGGGGAGGGGGAAAGGTAAGCTGGGATGAAGTGAGAGAGTGGCATGAACTTATATACACTACTAAATGTAAAATAGATAGCTAATGGGAAGCAGCCACATAGCACAGGGAGATCAGCTCGGTGTCTCGTGACCACCTAGAGGGGTGGGATAGGGAGGGTGGGAGGGAGACGCAAGAGGGAGGAGATATGGGGATATATGTATATGTATAGCTGATTAACCCTGTTATAGAGCAGAAACTAGCACACCATTGTAAAGCAATCATACTCCAATAAAGATGTTAAAAAATAATAAAAAATAAAACACATGTCATATATTGTAGTAAGCAAAACAATTACCTTTAAAATTGGGTCTGATTCTTGCATCATACCCTGACGTCCTTCCCATTAATTTATCCAGAAAGTCAGAAGGTGACATTGGGGCACTTCGAGACCTTGCACTATCTGTTTCCTTTGTTGCAACCAAACTGCAAATGAGAAAAAATAATACAGATTTTACCCAAAGAAAATGTCTTCCTAATGGTTGTTACCTAGAAATAGAAAATAAAAATGCTAAGCAAAAATACAATAAAACAAAAAAATACAGTTTGAAAACAATAAAACAAAAAAAAGGTTTATATACTGTATAGTGAATATTATCATAGCGACAGATAGGTATTTACAGTCAGAATTTATAATTTTTCACATGTATTCAGTGGTGACAATATTTGAGTTAAGTCTCGAAACAAAGCCACTCCAAATTACTAGGCTTTCAAAATTTGTATTTATCCAAATTTGATTTCTGATTGCAATTTTTAGCTAAAATTATCCTACGTTGCTCAGACATAAGAAAATATGAAAGTTCAGCTGTGAAATACAATTCTTATTGCTTTTATAGAGGAAAAGAACAACACCTTTCAAGTTTTGAGAATTGTTCTCAACAGTAATAAAACTTCGGTCCTATAGATTAAACAACAATGTTCTTTTCTTCAGTTAGAGTGAGTGCTTCCTATATTAGTAACATACTCAGTTAAATTCATTCTGCTTTCACTTGGTGTCATTCATATACAGTACATTTTGTTCAGACCTAAAATTTGTGCATGGAGTTTGAGAAATCACCATAAATGTGGTCTGTGCAGTCGGCTATTGTGGGATGAGAACCTGTGTCCAGGAAAGTTAAAGGTTATTGTATTGTTTTCACTCAAAAAGTTTCCTTTTCTCTGCAGCTGCTCATCCTAGAAGCCCACAAATGACTGAACCCCCGACCAGCTCCTCATTTACCTACGTTGGTCCCCAGAAGGTCTAGGCCTACTTACTAATATCAAATGATTCTTTTTATTCACAGAGTTTGCTCAGAAAAGTGAAGCAGGCTTTCTGAACACGCATCTGTTTGAAATATTTATATTCAACCTGATGTTACTTCCTGGCGACTGTCAGTCATCACGTCCTCCCAGCTGTGTCACTCAACTTAGAGCATCGCCAAACCCTGAACCTTTGCGGTCACTCTCAGCAGTATCAAGTTATTAAATTCCTCCTGCCAGAATGTTTAATAAGAAGGGAAAATAAACCTTAGAGCCATCACCATTAAATCGTCTACCACACACATACATTCAGTAATTCATAATCACAACGGTAAAATCCAGTATCAATGGTAATGTGAGAACAATATTTCTGAAAGTGTAGTATCACAGTTAACAGCACCTATTGACACTTGCCCTGTTCTAGAGGATATATCTAGTTCTGGACATTCTAAATCACTTATCTTCTCAATAACTTTCATTCTGTCTTTCTTGCTTCCTCTCTAAACAGAAGCTTCTTCTCTCCCTATTCTTCTGGTTCCATATTACTTTGTAAGCCTTTATCTCTGATTATTACTGGTCAGTTGAACTCCTTGCCATGCTGATCCCTGGAAAGTTTATTCTAATGTCATCATCATGAAAGAAAAAACAACCCTACTCTCCTCCCGATTACTCCAGAACTTTCTTCTACCATCTGGTTTTAAGTAACTTTTACCTGCCCTCTTAAGCAGCATTTGTCCACTTTCCATGGCCCAAGAACAGCAGGTAGAAGAAGGCATTGTCAGAGCTCTCCTAGCTACATATTACTGCTTCTAAACTATTCCCTGTATTTCCTTTGCAAAATACTTCCTTTCAGTTGTCAGGAAATAAACGTGTACATTCTTTTACCAACGAATAAACCAACTTACCTGGATCTGAACCAGTAATACTCTGTCTCTCTACTTTAAAAAAAAATTATAGTTCACTAGGTATGCTGAATTGGCATTCCCTCACATTTTGCACTGAATGGGGGAGATTATCATAGGTTATCCAGGTCAGCCCTATATGCAGTGACATGTATCCTTAGAAGAGAGATGCAGAGGTATATTTGATGGCAGGCGAAGAGGGAAGGCAGCGTGGCCGAGAAGCAGAGATTAGAGTGATGTGGCCATAGCCAAGGAATGCCGGAAGTCAACAGAGGCTGGAATAGGAAGGGACAGAGTCTCCCCTAGAACCTCCATGGGAACGTGGCCTTCCTCACATCTTGTTTTGGGCCCAGTGAACTGATTTCAGACTTCTGGCATCCAGAACTCTGAGAAAATAAATTTCTGCTGTTTTATGCCACCCAGCTTGTAGTAAGTTGTTACGGCAGTCAGAGGAAACTAAAAGAAGCCTTCCCGTGAATTTTTCGTTTTAGTTACTCTACTGTTCAAATCCAAAACTTCTCTGCTGTGCTTTCTGTAATTTCTGTCTCTCTGTTGGTATTTTGTATTTGGTGAGATATTATTGTCATACTTTCTTTCCAGTTCTTTCGGCATGGTTTCTTTTAGCTCTTTGAATGTATTTTAAATAGCTGATTTACGGTCTTTGGCTAGTAATTGACTTTTCTGAACTAATTCTGTAAAGTCTTATTATTTATCGTATATGACTATGCGATATCTTTTCACTTAGCTAAGAGATCAGCTAATAATTGGACAGGGATTTTTTTAAATTCCCAGGACCAATAAATCTCACAGTATTTTCTGGGGGTCCTGAGTTCATGGGCTTTTGCTTCAACTTTGAGTCAGGCAGTTGACAAATCTGCCTTAGCCTTTACCTCCTATTTGCACAGGGCCCAGAGGCCCCCAGAGTTGTGAATTCAGGGTCTTCCTGGGTTTTTCCTGAGCATGCATACAGCCCTGGGTGTATTCATTTGCCAGGACTCTCTTAACAAATTACCACTGACTGGGTGGTTTAAACAACAGAAATTAATTTTCTCACAATTCTGGAGGCTAGGAATCCAAGATCAAGTTGTTGGCAGGGCTAGTTTCCTCTGAAGGCCTCCATCCTTGCTTGTAGGTGGCCGTCTTCTCTCCGTGCCTTCACATGGTCCTTCCTCTTTGTGTGTCTGTGTCTTAATCTCTTCCTAGAAGGACACCAGTCATATTAGATTAGGGTCCACCAATTTGACTCCATTATATCTTAATTATCTATAAATAAAGTCATGTTCTGAGGTATTGGGAGTTAGAACTTCAACATGTGAAATTTTGGAAGGATGCAGTTCAGCCCACCATACTGAAGGCTCCTTGTACATAATGTGTGGACTTCTAGATGCTCAAGAACATGTGGAGATTTTCTAAACCCCTATGAACATATCATTCTGCTGCTTTTTCTTTTAAGATTCATGGTTAGTCTGTTGTTTGCACCCACTGTTCTTTACTGCCTCAGGTCCTCATGAAGTTAAAAAATTGACAAACAGGGCTTCCCTGGTGGCGCGGTGGTTGAGAGTCCGCCTGCCGATGCAGGGGACGCGGGTTCGTGCCCCGGTCCGGGAGGATCCCACGTGCCGCGGAGCGGCGGGGCCCGTGAGCCATGGCCGCTGCGCCTGCGCGTCCGGAGCCTGTGCTCTGCAACGGGAGGGGCCACAACAGCGAGAGGCCCGCGTACCGCAAAAAAAAAAAAAAAAAAAAGGGTACTGGGATCTTGATTCTTGCCACTGTGAGCAATGTGCCAGTGAAATATGATTATCATTTTAAAGCGATCTCATTTCTCTCTGCAGTTTGATGAGGCCTGGGTTACTTTAAATTCACCTAACAATAAAAATGGTAGTTGCTTCCTGATCTCTCAGGCACAGTATTCGTGTATATATATGATATCATTTTATTCTCATAACAACTTTTCTAGTTAGATATTATTACCTATGTATTACAGATGAAGACACTAAGGTAAAGCGGTTTTTTCCCAGGCTACTCAGATATTAAATTTATAAGCCAATATTTTATTTTTATTTTTTTAATCTTATTTAATCTATTTTTTAAATTAATTAATTAATTAATTTTTGGCTGCGTTGGGTCTTCGTTGCTGTGTGCAGGCTTTCTCTTGTTGCAGCAAGCAGGGGCTACTCTTCGTTGTGTTGTGCAGTCTTCTCATTGCGGTGGCTTCCCTTGTTGCGGAGCACGGGCTCTAGGCGCATAGGCTTCAGTAGTAGTGGCACGCGGACTCAGTAGTTGTGGCGCACGGGCTTATTTGCTCCACGGCATGTGGCATCTTCCCAGACCAGGGCTAGAACCCATGTCGCCTGCATTGGCAGGTGGGTTCTTAACCACTACACCATCAGGGAGGTCCCTATAAGCCAATATTTTAAATCAAATTAAACTTTCCACTGAAAAGACTAGACAAGGTTAAAAAGAAAACAACTTTGTGCATCGGAGAGCTAAAAACACAGTGAAAAGTCACACGGCTAAGATCTAAGACAAGGAAACTTACAGAAGTGAGTTTCCCTTAAGGATGGCAATAAACTTCAGAGTACCAGCTGAGTGGTTAACAATCTGTGTACAAGTTTTGACAGCTTTATGGATTTTAGGGGGACAAAAAGGCGTGAACTCCTATGAGTTGGTCTGAGATCGCAAAGAATTACAACTGCTGAGTAAGAATGAATCAGAAATACAGAAGTCTTAGCAGGAAGCTAAGCATAGCTTGGAATTGTCTCAGTTTCTGAAACTGGAATAAAATAATCACAGATTTCTAGCAACCTAGCTCTCTGATAAAAGCAAACATACATCAAACTCCTGCTATTCCCACACAAGCTTGTTTCTCTTCCATTCTTTTCAAACTCGGTTAATGGTAACAAAATATTTACATTTCTCAGGTGGAAAATCTTTGATAACTCTTGACTCCTCTTGTATTCCACATATCATATCCTTCTAGTTGGTCCTACCTTATAATTTTATCCATAATCCAATCACATCTCACCATATCCTCTTCAGCTCCTCTGGTACATCCTACCACTAGGCATTACCTTTGGAATACTCATTGGTCTTCTATTCATTTAATTAAATTCTACTTATCTTTGTGATCTTGGTTTAAGCATCATTTCCTCAGGAAGCCTTACCTATTCTATCTCATTTTGCAAAATCCTGTTACAATATTTATCAAATTTGTATCTCATTAACAGCACTTGTTACAATTGTAATTGTATTTTTAATAAGATTAATCAATCAATGTCTATCTCTGACTTTACAGGATCTTTTATTTAAGCAAAACTCATGACTGTTGCATGTGTTTTAATAGCCCCAGAAGTAATCCAGAGCATCCACAGTAAATAACTGGATAAGCTTTTTTGAAATGAATTAACTAAATATAATGATGGAGAGGTCAAACATTATACACCAGAGCGTGTCCAACATTTTCATCCTTCTGTCTTTCTGCCCAAGTTAGGAGTCATGCTTATGAATAATCAGGGAAGAACCTAGAACAAATATTTAGAAGCAGGGAAAAATCAGGATATAGAAATCTGAAAGAGAAAATTAAAGCAAAGTTATATGTCTGAAAATCGTCATTTAATGGTGGAACTGGAGAGTTGTCAATTAGAATGTGATGGGTGCTTTTTTAACCAGACCTGATTGCAGTGGTGTCTACATTCAGTGCTTACATAAATTAGGACTTAGTAGGTATGTCTGTTCAGTGCTTGCTAGTTGTCAGTGATAAGTTACATATTGTTTGTGTGTTTGTATATGAAGGGTTAATATGGGGTTATAGGTGAGGGATAGGAGGTGGAGGGATAGGATAGGTGGAGAAGGAGGACTCCAGTAAAAGTAGATGACAGGGATAGATAGTGTAGTCATCTGAGGTTTCTTAACTCTAATCTTTATACAAGTTTGTTCGTTTCATCCCCAAAATTTATTTTTATCATAAAGTCACTCATTTTTACTAAATGCTTTCAAAATGCTGTGCTCAAAACTCATGCTAATTGTTATAACTTCTACTATAACTTCTATGGAAACTGTCTATTCTCATGAGTAATAGTTTACTTCTTTATAGTTTTGACATCAGCTTATTTCAACTGAAAAATCTAAAAGGCCATAACACAGCTAATTAACTCACTGATTTGTAGCTTCTTAATGACTTGTTTATTTTAAGAAAACTAATTAAGCATTTTAGAAACATTGAAAATTACTTAGAATAGACTCAGTAGTTCCTATTATGTGTCCAGTGCCCAAGATAATTAAATGAAAATCATCAGAGTAGAATGGTTGAAGCTCCAGATGGACAGCCAGGAGGCTTACATTTTGTTTTACTTTTGTCATTAACTAGCTGTTTCACGTTGGGCAAGCCAGATATTCTTTAACCAGTATAAAAATGGAGACTTAAAAGTGGCACACATTTTTCACAGTAAAACAAATGACATATTCTACACATATGTTTCAAAAAATGTCAAATTCTTATGCCAATGTTTGGATTTTGCCTTTGATAACATGACTCTTTTGGTCAGGGATATTTTTAATTGAAATAAAGAGAAATTCACTCAAGCTAATTAATGTAAAATGGCCCTGAATGGTATAACAGTATCTCATGAAATCCAAGTGTAGAAAATACCAACAAACTCAAGAAATACTGAGCACCAAAAAGAAAAAATCTGATGGACCCATCCTAGCTTATGAATTCAGTTCATGGTTGAAGGCACCTTAGTAAGAGAAGTTCAAAGTCATATTGCAAATGTATAATTATAGGGGCCCTAACTGACACACTTGTTTACCACTCTTCCTTAAATAACTTCTTATTCAGGACATCTAGTTTTCAGAAATCAACAATGGAATGAATATTTAAAGCAATTCTGGTTTTATATTGTCTTTAGTTTAATAGTTTTATTTCAGTTCTGGTATTCTAGCAAGATTTTAAATAATCAAAAGAAGTCTATCAATTTGTGTAAATTCAGTGAACACTTCTAGAAGGAGGGGCTGCTGAAACAGTAGTCCAGAATTTCAGGCAGAAAAAGACTGAATAGACATACAAGAGAAAATATCTCAGAACCTGTGATGTCATGGGAAGGACATAGACTAAAGGAATGTTAGTGTGTCTGGAATAGAGACAGAAAGTGTCAACGAAATGACAAATGAGGCTGGAGACGGCTGTAGGTACCCAATCATGCAGTGCCTCATGGATCACATTTTGGACTTTTGTCTTTACAGCTCCCATTTGGAAACAATTCCTGTGGTCAAAGTGAGAGCTGAGGATAGTGTGAGTAATTTTGATCGCAGTGGGGTTGGAGAGAGTAGACTAATCTAAGAGATATATATATCACTGATAAAATCCACAAAATTTAGTGATGGTTTCGTACTGGTTGGGAATGAGGAAAATGTTTCAAGCATGATTGCAATGATTTTTAAAATGCTTATTTAAATTTTTGACACACCTCCCTTCAAAGGGTGGAGCCTAATTTTCCTCCTGTTGAATGTTGCCTATACAAAGTAAATTCTTGATGACATGAATTCTGTAGTTTGATCATAAAATGCATTGCTACTTCCACCCAGCTCTCTTTTGGGTCATTCACTCTTCCCTCAGTCACTCAAGTAGCTACTTGGAAGAAAATGGGAGCTTCTACCAATAGGATTCACGAACTTGCCAGTCATTTGACTGAGCCAATTTGAAATCAGATTCTCTTCACTAGTCAAGCCTTCACGTGGCTGCAACCATGGCTGACATCTTGACAGTAACCTGATGAAAGATTCTGAGCTAGAACATCTACTTAAGCTGTTCCTGAATTTCTGACCCATGCAATGAACATTCATTGTTGTTTCAACGCACTAAATTTCAGGATAATGTGTTATGCAGCAGTAGTTAAGTGATATCGACCCAGCTTTCTGGCTTGAGCAACTGTATAAATGGAAATGTCACTCACTGATATAGGACAGTGGGAAAAGGGGGACCAGCTTTGAGAGTTATGATAATGCGTTCAATTTTGGACCTGTTGAATTAAAGCATGGTTTTAAAACATCTAAGAGACACATATCCAATATCATAGGTTATCTATATTGAAAAACAAAAATTTGCAATGATATTTTACTGGATGGTTTCTTTGAAAACTTTTAGTAAGTATGCTGGCACCTAAGGGCCATCACACTTGCCACCCCTTCTGCCTAAACCAATCTCCTCTAGATCCCACTGTATGGCTCCCTCGTCACCTTCAAGTCTTCACTCAAAAGGTCTCCTTGAAAATGTCTTCCCTTCTGCATATACACACTGCTATATATAAAACAGATAACTAATAAGGACTGACTGTATAGCACAGGGAACTCTACTCAATACACTGTAATGACCTATATGGGAAAGAATCTAAAAAAGAATGGATACATGTATATGTACAACTGACTCCCTTTGATATACAGAAGAAACTAACACACATTGTAAATCAACTGTACTCCAATAAAAATTAATTTTAAAAAAGAAAATGTCTTCCCTTCTCACATTTTCTCTCTTCCCTATCTGTTTCTGCTTTACTTTTCTCCATAAAACATATTATTAGATAAAATACTGTTCATTCACTTATTTATTTTTATGTTTTCCTCTACTAGAAGATAACTTCATAAGAGCAGGGATTTTTGCTTATTTACTATTATACCCCCAAATCCTGGAACACTGATTGGCAAATAGGAGATATTATATAAATATTTTTGGAATAGAGGAGTAAAAATAATACTTGAAATATGTCATGAGATGGATAAACAAGCTATTTTTTTAAACCAGGAAGATTTGGAACTGAGTAAACTTCAGTAGATCATATAATTTATTATTGTTATTTTCATGGAAGTTAGGTCTTCAAGAGAGTAGTCCAAGTAAAGATATGTTTCCCCAGTGATGTTACCTGACAAAATCAGTGATTCAAATCTTTCAACTTTAGTGTAGTTCCAGAGAATAATAAAACCACCCTTTATTTGATTTAGAATATCACTGTCTCTTTGGGATGTAGGGCACATAGAGTCTTTGTCTGGAGGCCACTTCATATTTTCTCTTAGAGAAAAAGATGTCTTCCTTGAAAAGATCAGGTGCAAACTACAGCAAAGACTTCTGGAGTTTATAGCTCATGCTCTTATTCCATTTAAACATTTAAATCATTTTCTTTAATCTGAGAAGTTCAAAGATGTTAATCAAGCATTTACAATAATTAGGTTTAAAATTGTAAACTTAAATCTGTAGCTTTATACACATACATCATTACACTGATAGCTGTATGCATAAGCATTTTCTTAAAAGTATGTTTAATTCCCCCAAAACAACAACAAAAGCAAGTTATTAAAAATCTAAGAATAAACCAAACAAAAAATTTAAAAATTCCTATGGAAGAGTAAAATGAGCAGATTGCCAAGATAAGACAAAGAAGAGTGTTTGTTTTTCTATATTTTATTTAATAGCTAACATATATATGTATGTATATATATGCATAGATATATGTGTGCACATATATTATTTATATGTGCATCCATATACATGAATATACACACATTTATATAGATTTATATACTCATGTATATAGATACACATATACATACACATCACATATTTCTGTGTTCATTCAGTTATATGTACATGCTAAAAAACTGTTACTTGAAGACTCTAGATGCAGTAGATAAAAATACCAATCAAGTCTCTGTGGGCAAGGAGTGTACAATATGGTAGAAGAAACAGACAGTAAACAAATACAGAAGCAATCAAGATAATTAGAGATTGTTCTATGTTCTCAGGAGAAAATAGCCAGGATGATGAAACAAAATAAATGAGAGAGTCCGTGTGGGATGGGATGGTTGGTGAAGACCTTCTAAGGAATTGAAATGTGAGCTGAGTGGGAACACAGGGAAGAACATCCCAGGCAGAGAGAGCCGCTCCTCCAGACTAGTGGTGCTGGGACAGCCAACAGTCTATCGGCAGAAATAATGTGAACTTGATCTCTTTCATAGACTGAACATAAACGAATTTCAGATGATCAGAGCTCTAAACAGAAATATGTAAAGAATTAAATGATATATTTTAAAATAGTTCAAGAGTAAGCATGTGTATTTATTTCCTCTTTCTTGCAACGTTCATTAAAGTAATATCAAATGACAAAAGAGGTATAAACTTTAATTAAAAGATAACAGGAAGGAGATGTCAGCAAATTAGAGATTCTTACAAGTTCTGGAAGATGAGAAGAGAGGACAGAATAGAAAGATAGATGGAGAGAGAGCAGTGGAGGAGAATTTTCAGAAATGGATAAAAACACATATTTTCAAAGTGAATGAGCCCACTGAGTTCTAATAGAGAATTATGTCTACAGCTATTGCAAAATTGCCAAACATTAAGATTTAAGAGAAGATCCTGAAGGATTTTGAAAGAAAAAGGAAAACACAAAAGAATGAGACCAGACTGGCTTTAGGCAAAGGGGCATTTATGCATGCTACAAGACAACAAGAAAAAGCCGTCAGAGTTCTCGGTGAAAATGGTTTTTATTCCATATTTTCAATCCAATGGACCAGCCAATCTATGAATCAAAGGAGAAGTTATTAAGCAGTCCCAAATTCAAGTAATGGAATAGTCTACCTGCATAAATGCTTTCTTGGGAAAATCACGGAGAATATACTGTAGCAAAATGAGGAAGTAAACCAAGCAGTAGAATCCTGGAAGGAGCTGATACAACTCAGAAAGTAATAATGGGATTTCCTCAGATGAGATCTATGCAAAAAGGCTCAGAAAACAAACATACTGTTTTGATCAGAAGAAGAGAGAAATATAGTAAGGCCATTTTGCTGTCAGGGGCCATGAAGCTTAGAGTATATTGCATAGACAAAATGGTAGGATTAAGAATGTGAGGGGGAAAAAAATGAGTCTGAAGAAGCATTTAATGTAAGTAAAGACAGAATAAGACAATTAGAAAATTTAAAGAAAACAAAATGTAAAACAATAATAATATAAGAATATTATTCAGATGTATGGAAAAGACCTTCAGAATAAGAAAAACACACAGACATTTAAAAATGGTTGCTCTTAGGAAGGACAGCTAAGTACAAGGAAGATGGGATTGAGAAGGGCTATGGACAATGTTAAAGCTCTATACCATTTGTTTATTTAATCCATAGGCAAAGTATACTTTGAAAAAAGATTGCAATAAAGGATGAAAAATATACAAGAATGTGTTTAGAACTTGTCATAGACAAGGCAAGACAAAAAGGAAAGGCTGATTTATTTAGTACCCACACTTACTCTTTTTCTTTGTTAGATATTGACAATGTACAACATGACAAGCATTGTTATGGGGGCTTGAATTCAGCAACAAATGAAACAGACCAAAATCCTTTATCTTCATGAACTTACATTCTAGCAAAATGGAACATAGTTAGCAAGATCTGTAACAAATTAGTAAATTATGTACTACTTTGAAAGAAAGGAGAATTCAGAGCAAAGCAAAAGATAATCAGAAGTGATAGGATGTGGGGGTTAGCATTATTGTAAGTAGAGTAGTTAGGGTAAGCTTCACTGAGAAAGGGATGCTTCCTCCAGGTGTGGAAGGAGGTCAGGGAGTTGGCCACCTGAGTACCTGAGGAAAGAGTATTTATTCCAGGCAGAGAGAGCGACCGGCGCAAAGGTCTAAGCCAGGAGCATGCTTGATGTATTCACAGAACCAGAAGGGACTAGAACCGAGTCAGCAGGGGGGGATAACAGTGAGAAATCAGATCAAAGGATTAAGTGGAACAACAAATCATGTGTGGGCATGAGTCTTTATAACGAATTTGCTTTTAGTTTGAACGAAATGGAAGTTTTTAAGGCATTGAGTAGATCCATGGAGTGACTTGCCTTTCATTTGTAAAGAATCACCAAGACTGATCTGTTAAATCCAGACTAGGGTGGGGCTGGGATGGCTGGCAGAGACCAGCTAGATTACTGTCATGGTCCAGGTGACGAGTGCTCAGACCGAGTTGCCACATTGAAGGTGATGGGAACTGGTCATATTTTGGATGTATTTTAAAGCTCGAGACAAGATGATTTCTTGACTGATTAGAGTAAAAAAGAGAGTGTTCAAGGGGAAGTACATGCTTTTTGGCCTAAGTAACTGGAAGGATAGATGTGATTAACCAAAATGGGGAAAACTGTGAGAGGAGTAGGTTTGGGGCAAGAATCTGGAGACTGGTTTCAGGCGTGTGCAGTTTGAGATGTTCATTTGATGTTCTAGATGCTGAGTATGCAGATAGTTCTATGGGTCTGAGGAATGACATCCTTTTTTTTAATTGTTTAAGGCACAAATTTGGAAAGTACTATAGACATATAGATGGTACTTAAAGACTTGAGACTGGAGGAGGCCACCAGGGAGTAAGTACAGATAGAAAGGAGAAGAGAGGGAGGAGGAGAAAACGGCAAAGCAGACTGGGAAGAGCAGCCAGTGAAGTAGGAGGAAACCCAGAGGAGTGTAGTGTCCTGGAAACCAGTTAGAATAAGTACATCAAGGAGGAGGGAGTGATTAACTGCTAAAGGCTGTGGACTGGTTGGTTAAGATGAGAACTGAGAATTAGCCATTTCATTTTGCCAGATGGATGACAGCTATGACCCTGACAAGTGCAGTTTTAGGGAATTGGTGAAAATGAAAGCCTAATTAGAATGGGTTCAAGAGAGAATTAGAAAGAAATTGTGGCTGTGAGTATGGCTCTAATGTGCAGATCTTTGAAATAATGCATCAATATTAAAAACTTATGCACAAGAAGCACCATAACAAATTGAACAAGCAAATTAAATAGTAGATAGCTAACAAACATTAACATCTGAATTGTATAAAGGACTCCAATGAATCATTTAGAAAAACAGTAATCCAATGGAAGAACAGGCAAAGGATATGAATAAGCAATTCATAGAAAAAGAAATAGAAATGTACATTTAGTATAAAATAGTTTGCTCAAACTCAGTTGTAATCAAGAAATGCTCATTTAAATAGAGACTAGATAGCCATTACAATTGTCAAAATTTTAAAGTTTAGTAATGTCAAGAATTGATGAGTATATGGATAAAAGGTATCTCTAAATGCAATTTATACACTGAAGGGCAGCATATATAGCCATTTTAAGGGGGTATTTTATGGTCTATATTTAAATTATTGACATCTTCCTTAAGACCCAGCACTATTTGATGTACAATTGTTGGTATTAATAAAAATAGAAAATTACCTACATAGCTATCAATGTGTTTTTTTAATCTCTGATATGATCCTACTTTAGATTTGTACAGCAGTAAACAAAATAAGGTTATTCTACGTGTTCAGAAGTAGAAAGTAAAGAAATACCATTGAGTGAAACAAATACCAAGTACAAAATAATATTTTTAGTGTACTCTTGGGATGCAAGGGGCTTCAAAATTAGCATTCTTTCCTCAGCTCCCTAAAGTATGAAACAATTGGATAAATTTTTTCAAGAGGGTAAAGAATTTGGGATCATAACATCATCTTATAACTGATTTTATAAAGCTGATTTGGGGGAAAGCACCCGATATCTGAGGACACATTGGCTTCCTAATGCTGAATTGAAAACACAATCATGTATTACCTAAGTAATTATAAATAAGTAAAATTAATTCACATAAATACTTTGAAATTGATTTTAATTAAGTACCTATAATGATTAAATTCAAAATTATAAAACAGATTTGGGGGTTTTAAACATCAATTGTTATAGCAGTTGCATACATAAGCTTTTCAAAAAGTGTTGATTACATTCTGAATCCCAATAGCAACATTCAATGGAAAATATGTTATCAATATCACCTTTTCTTTGTCTAATCAGTGAAATAGCACTTGATTTCTTCAAGCCAATCATGAACTATAAAATGTTTCTCATAAATATTGTTGACCCTCTCTTCCTTCTAGGAATGGATATTCTTTCTTTTTCTCTCTGACTTATCCAAAAAAGACTTCCTCCTTTAGCCTGATTCTAGACCATAATGTCTACAGATGATCTTCTGAAACCCTCTTATTAAAGTTGTGTCCACTCACCACACACACACACACACACACACACACACACACACACACTTATACCCAGGAGGTGTACAGTACTTCACCACCTCTAAACATTTTTTTTCCAGTTGAAAAATGATCAGGGAATTTGATCTGACTGTGGAGTACAGTGTGCTCTTGGACAATAAACTTAATAAAAACGTTGAACCATCAACAAAACCAAAATTAGAAAGATAAAATCTTCTTGGAAGAGTAGACTTTACTTTTCCTTCAGTCAGGAAAGACTCAAGGCACTCTAGGAGTCTCAATGGCAATCGTTCAAAACCCAGAATGTGCCCTAATTACATGTTTGTCTTAAAGAATTTTTAGCATTATTTTGCTTAAATGCCATGTCCTCCACATTGCCTTTATTTGCTTGTCTGAGGGGGAAATGATCTCTCCTCCACTGAATTCTTATAGGCCATTTGGTTCTATCAATCACTGGTTTCCATTGTTGACACGTGAAACTGACATGCCATGATCTCCTCTGCTAGCCGGAAATGTCAGGGCTGAGGCAGAGGCTATGTCCTATCACTCACCTCATTGGAATTAAATCAACAAATAGCACTAATATACTACTTCGCTGTAATTTCTAGTCTTTCTAGAGCTCAATTTGATAAAGGGTGAATAACCTGAAATTCAGTTCAAGAGCACTTTGTTCCTTATATTCCAAATATAACTCAACCAGTTTAACTTGTCCAAAAATCACTGAGTGTGGTTTCAGAACTATTTTTCTAATGATAATTAGGAAATGATTACATCAAACCAATGGGGGAAATGTTGATTAAGAATTGTGTTGCTCTCCTGAATCTTATTTGACAAAACACCACTTAGACCTTTAAAATGTGCATAAAACTTTTTTAAAAACACATTCTCTAAATTTCATTTTAATCTATGTGCACTGTACCAAAAATTTCATAAAAATACAGTAAAAATAAGGGAAAAAAAGCACCGTAATCCCACAAGCCAGAAATGAGTGATACAGAAATCATCCTTTTACTTGAGATGTTTAACTGAGTTATATTTACAAAGGAAACAATAAAGCAGAAGTAGTATTGCTTTATTTTGATCTAATTGTGCTTGCATGAATGCTTACTAATAAAATGCATTTTTATAAATCCCCAAATCAATAAGATTGAGGGCATAAAACCATGATATTTTTAAAGCACCAGTCTCTGAGTCTCTGAACCTGAAAAGAAATGTACACAGAATATTAAAGTGGAGCCATGCTAAGGTTTTTTTCTGTAATAATATTGAACCAGCAGAGCACCGACTTATTCAGATTATGGTAGATATTCCCTTTTGTGTGACTACAAATGTTTATGTTAATGTCACCTTTCAATGGAATGTGTTCTGACTTAAGCATTTTTGTTCCTGTGGTGCAGGAAGCCCTACATTTGCCTGTTCATTACATTCCTTTAAGGAGAGAGGAATGGCACAGAAAAAAGAAGGGAATCAAACAATAAAGCAAAATGGAGTTTATAATTGGAAGTGGTAAGGAAAGGTAAATATAGCAGTGAGTATAGTGTTGTTCAATTTCCCTCTAGCGAAAATTAGACTATACATCAAGGTTTTTATTGGATTATATTCTTTTTAAAAATTGAGAGTGAGAAGAGCTTAGCAAGATACAATCAGTGACTGTACATCATACTTGAAGCTAATATTCATCTGAGGTTATATACACCCTTCTCCCTATGCCTCACCTCCATTCTTTCTTCCCCTTTCCACCTTCCTTCTATTTATGTGCCTAAACTATTTTGGGCAAGACATTTACAGTTTCCCAGGAAACAAAAGGATTGTAAAAGCTTCTGGATTACAGAAGTTATTTCCTCTTCCTGTAAGAACATATGTTTTCCTTTAATCAAGCATAACAAAATCTCTGGAGATAATGCCTCCTAGGAAAAGACTACCTATTTTCAAGATGCAAAAGAAATGGGTCACAGATGTGAGTGTACACACCTACACTGCCACACATAGTGTTCATGTATAGAACCCTGAGAAGAGCAAAAAGTTTGAAAGTGGGTCTCATTCTTATTGTTTTTGATGAAACTATTCATTAAAAAAAAACCTTACTGTGATTCTAGCTGAATGAGTCACATTTCACCTTTTAAAGGATGATGTGATCGTTCCTTTTTCTATTGTAGAAGAGCTTAAATCACTGTGCTCTTTTGGAAAAATAAGCAGTTAATTTGAATTAGGTGATGTGGGTTCTACCTCTGACTTTGCCACCTAAATGAGCGAGGCCTGAATAAAGATCACGTCCTAGGCTTCATGCCGCTCCTCTGCAGAGTGATGGGGGCTTTTGCTCTCACGGGCCTGGACCGACTCTTCCAAGAAAGCTGGGAGCACAGCCTGCCCAGTACCAGAGGTAATGTAGACTCGGCTATATTCTGTGTTTTGTAACCATTAAATCAGCCTAAACCTGTCTGCTTCGTTGTTCATCTTTATCTCGACTAATGACCTTGTCTCCTACTTCAAAGAGATAACTGAGCACGCAGCTGAATTACAAAATCACAATTCCCGTCTCTATGGCCTGCCACATTCTGCCTCCGGTTCCAGAGAAAGACTTATGACTTCTGGTTCAAAAGCTACCCTTCAACGACTGCTCTTAAAACTCTTCCTTTTCACCTCATCAGTGACTTTGCCCTTTCTCTTCTGAACCTCTCTTGTGTTTTCCTAAGCATTTCCTAATCTACTGACTTCTTTCTTCCAGGATGTGAGCAAGCTCAAATCTCCTTTCACTGTAAAAACAAAACTAAACAAGCAAATGAAGAACTGCCTGCCGCATCTGTGTCCACTGTTACTTCCTCATGCAGTAGCCTCTTTTAAAAAAGGGAATCTATATTTTTCTTTAATGCACAATTCAATGTTCTAACATAGTTGCACATGTATTTTTGTACCAAAAGGCTACTTATAATCTTCCACATTTCTTTTGGTTTTTATGGCATTTGATATTATTGTGTTATTGATCATCCTTTTATCTCCAAAACTTTTCTTTTGGTTGTATGACACACTCTGTGTTAGTTCTCAATTTCTCTCTTATTATAATCCCCATCCTTTTTTTTTTTTTCTGGCCAGTACCTCTCCTTCTTCTCATCCCTTAGAAGCTGGTGTTTTTAAGACAGTGCTTTTCAAATCTGAATGTGCTTTATGACTCATCTGCCGGGCTGGATAAAATGCAGATTGTGACTCAGTGAGCCGTGGTGGGATTCAGAGTTTGCAGTTCTAACAGCCTCTCAGGTGATGATTATTCTTCTGGTTAAAGGACCACATTTTGAGCAGCAATGCCCTCGGCAGGCAAGGACTTTTTGACACCTGTAAGCCCCAGTGGATTACAGGTGTGCTGTGTTAGCCACAGCTCAGCCTGCAGTGTGTGAGATGGGGCAGCTAGAGCCAGGCTTGATGACTGAGAGTCACCAGGCTTATTTGTTTGTACAATGAGATGAAACATCCATGTGTGCTCAACTATTAAAAAATGTAGGAAAATCTTGCCCCAGAATTCTAGCCATCCAATCTTATCTAGTCCTAGGTCTTGTGTTCTCACCTCTGTGCTGAAGTTTTCCATCAACTGGATATCTCATAGGCATTACATTCACCATACATATCTGGAACTTAACTTATGATACTTTTCTACATGGCTATGCCTCTTCTTTTATGCCCTTTTCTTGTCATGGCACTATTTTTCACCCAGTTACTAAAGGTATAAATATGAGGCTTATCCTAGACCATCCTCTCTGGATCCTCCACGTCCAAGCAGCGGACAAGACTTTTTTTTGTCATTTCTCATATTGCTCCTTTCTCTCCATTTTTGGGATGTCCTATTGAATTAACCGTTTCCTACTCTCCCTGAAGCCAGTTTTTCCCCTCCCCACTGTGAACATACTTTCTATTAAGTTCTCCATATTGCTTCCTTTTTTTGGGTAATAGTTATACTTTATTTGTATACTGGAATATTTATTCTTATCACAGACATTCAACCATTCTACTTGAATATAAGCAGCATAATGTGTTGTAGAAAAATAATAAATTTCCCCTTTCTTTTGAGAAAAATCAAGGTAATGGTCCCAAGTTGTTTATTTTTCTGCAAATATTAGGATTGAAAAAATAAGAAAAAGAGGGTAAAAATAAAAATAATGCTAAACACTGAAAATTAGAAGAGTCAACCATGATGTCTACTATTTAGAATAAGCTGATGTTTAGAAACATTTGAAAAAGTCTTGGAGATTTTCAGAGGTCTTAAGTTTTCTTCAGTGTTTACAGTAACTTGAACTAACCTGCAAAAATATCAAAGTGTTCCCTTTTTTCTGTATAATAATTTGGAAATGATTCATATTATAAAAAAGAAAGATATACAACCCCAATTTTAAAAATTAATATTTGAAAAACAATTAATTTTGGCAAAAAGTAGAAGGTGATACAGTTGAAACATTTTGAGAAACATTTTAAAATGGAAACTTCTTGGGACTTCCCAAGAAGTGGTCCAGTCATTAGGGCTCGGTGCTTTCACTGCTGTGGCCCCGGGTTCAATCCCTGGTTGGAGAACTAAGATCCCACAAGCTGTGTGGTGTGGCAAAAAAATAAAATAAATAAAATAAAATGGAAACTTCCCTTTATTCTGGAAAATTATATAAAAAATATGATCTACATCCTCTCCAGCCTTGTC
Source organism: Physeter macrocephalus (assembly GCF_002837175.3). NCBI lineage: Eukaryota > Metazoa > Chordata > Mammalia > Artiodactyla > Physeteridae > Physeter > Physeter macrocephalus. Next base: position 101,309,651 of record NC_041222.1, on the reverse strand, counting down.
TCTCATCCCATGCCTGACATATAATGTAGCTTCCAGCCACATTGAACCAGCTGTGGTTCCTACATTTTTCATGCTGGTTTGTGCATACATCTTTTTTTTTTTTTTTTTTTTTTTTTTTTTTTT
>NC_041222.1:101281290-101309241 GCF_002837175.3 Physeter macrocephalus | reverse complement strand
GGCACGTGGGATCTTCCCGGACTGGGGCACGAACCCGCGTCCCCTGCATCGGCAGGCAGACTCTCAACCACTGCGCCACCAGGGAAGCCCTGTGCATACATCTTTGCACAGGCAATTGATTCTGCCCAGACCACCTTTGCTTCTCACTTTGACAATTCAATTCAAGGACCACATCTTTTGAAAAGTTGTCCTGCCTCCACGCTGCACCCCCGAACTAACAATTATGTGCCCTCTTGTGCACTTAGTGAATCCTATGTTCTCATTAAAGCAGTTCTCTCTCTCTCTCTCTCTCTCTCACACACACACACACACACACACACACACACACACACACACACGTATTATCACTTTCTTGTGTATCTCTCCTCTAGACAAGTGCTCTCCAAACTTCTATAATTGCCCACTCCAAAACTTTAAAAATATCCAAACATGCACTTCCAATAAATGTATACATTATTACGTATATGCTTGCATGTATACGTATTGATAAATGTTCCTTGACAATATTTCACTCATATATATGCATATTACTAGTAATACATATATCAAATTTGCCTGAGGCTTATTTTATTTTTATCAATTTTTATTTTTTAAAACATAGTGATTCAATATTTTTATAGATTGTACTTCATTTGTAGTTATTATCAAATATTGGCTCTATTCCCTGTGCTGTACATTACATCCTTGTATCTTATCCATATTACTTCTTTAGTGATATTTCTGAGACACAATCTGATCATGCTCCTTTCCTACTTGTAATAATTCCCTTTGGCTTCACTTGAAAGACTGAGTTCCATAACGGTGAATGTAAAATATGAGCTGGAGCCTCTGGACCTCCCTTCTGCATGCACCTCCAAAAACCCAAACATGCCACTTCCTTTTGCAACTTAGTGGCCAGAACTTGGCCACATGGACACTCAAAGCTAAGAGTGAAACTGAGAAATCTTTAACTTCTTGGAAATGCCTTTAAAGGTAAGCCTCTTCTTCTTTTCTGATAGCTGGAAAGCAGCTATGATTTCTGAAATCAGAGCATCTATCTTGGATCTCAAGGAAGAAATCCTACATTAAGAATGACAAAACAAGAAGATAGAAAGATCAGTAAACTCCCATTCCAGATGTGGTCTGGTTGCTTCCATGGTTTTTCTTTTTCCTTTTTTTGAAAGAAAAACAAATCTTTCTTAAACCAATATTATTGTGCACTTTGTCAGTCACAAATGAACCTAATCTCAACTAACACAGCTATAAAGGGCTAGTCTGTTTATCCCTTGTTTATTTTCCTGCCACTCAACATCTTTCACATCTACCACTACAATGGATTTTAGAAAAAAAAATAGTTTCTTTGAATAAAGGCTACTGATATTAGGTGAAGTGAGAAATTATAGCTGTAATGCTAAGTACGTATTTTCTCTTAAGGAGAGATTAGTGTGTTTCTGACTGTGTTCGTTTAAAAAAAAATGTATTCCATAGATGGATACAGCTTTACCCATTACATTTTTAAAGTAGCATGTTAAGTACAATCACTCAGTGTATAGAAAAGCCACCCAGCCCTTCAAAGACAGAGCTGAGATCTGACCTGAGTCTTCTTTCTCTAAATTCCTTCTTGTTTTCACATGTGCACACAAGTGCATGCACAGAGAAGACTGAGGCAAGAAAAGTTAGTTTAGAAACCATCTAAAATAAACTAGCTCTTTCCTGTAGAGGTATAAATCTCATCTTTTTTTACTACTGTATTTTTGAGCTTGAATTTTCATATGTTCCAGGAATTTGAATTTTTTTCATACTGATTAAGCTTTTCTGATGTAATTTTTGCTGTAAGTTGACATATATAACCATACAAAGACACACAAAGAATGTCATACACTTTGGCCTTTTGAAGTAGAGCAAAATTTTAAGTTTACATATTATTATTTAGGGGGAGATATTTAGGCTACACATAAAATCTAATTCTCTATATAATCTCAGGAGGCACCAGCTGAGGTCTGCAGTAGATTCAGTGTCTTTGATGATACGTACCGTATTTAAGATTTGTAGGAAGAAAGAGATAAGCCCAATTTCAGGAATTTAAGAGGGGAAAAAAGATTTCATAATCTTTTAAAGGGTTTTAAAGTTGTCAGAAAGAAGCAACATAAGGCAGAAGAGAGATTTCTAATGGTTTTATCCGTATAATCCTCTGCTACCTCTATTCTTCCCAATAAATAAAACAAGAAGCAAGAGAAATACACAGAAGGTGCATTTCTTCTTACTAGGCAGTACTATACAAAGTTGGGTCCCTTAGTGTTTTAATAGGCTAAAGGTAATTCTCTTCTTAAATAGGAGCAATTTAAGAACTGGTGGAAAATATCATTTAATGCATAGTAGAGTGTTTTATTATTTTATAATAAGAAAGGAATTCATAGAGATAGATTGCTTTTAAGTTTTTCATTACGATTTTATCATGTGTCATTCTTCTTTCCCTTGTCAGGAATGCAATTGTTTATAAAACTATGAAAGGTCATAAATCTCTCCTTTTCTTGGATTTTTGTTTTCTTTGATCTACTAATAATTAAGTTTCAGTACTCAGACTTCGGATACACATTTAAATGATACAAATTAACAAAAATATATGTATAGTGATATCAACAGAACTAGTGAATACAAAGTAGCTTATGTGAGTATTCTCTTCCCTCATAAGCAAGTGATAACAATGAAATATTTTGTTTAGAAATAGAGAAAACTATTATTGGAATAAATATTTGCTGATGTTTTCTAACACCCTACAATAGTCATATAGATTTTCCCCAGGAAGTTAGTTCTAAAACAACATACAGCATGAATTTATTAGACAGGAAATCTTGGGGGGCCCATGGTAGAGATGTTACTATGAAGTTTGCCGTATCCTCCATTTCACATGGAGACTGGCCCATTGTCTTTTCTAAGGATGCTTTTTCTGTCTGAAACACTCTTCCCTCTTTCCTGCCCACTCACATTCCATCAACTGTTCACGGTCCATTTAAATTCCCTGCCTCTTTATAAAAATTTTATACTCCTTTGCATTCCAAAAAAGATATTTTCTCTTCTCAATATTTATAATTGTTATTATTTTTGTTAGTTATTCATGATTACATTTTCAACAATTGCCAGCAAAAAAGAAATTGTCATTCAACCACCCTTTATAGAGTCTCTTGGGCTTAAAACGTTAAATATATGTGAGTAAACAGATTAAAGGCAAAAACAAATATTCTGTGATATCAATGGTTCTCAGTTTATCTAGGGAATTGGAAACGTGTCAGTGATTCTGATCCCAGAACTGTGAGAGGTGCCATAATAGAAATTCAAACATTATGCCTTGAGAATATGCATTATTTATTTGATTATTATTTAGAATGGTCATTTAATTATGTCTTCTTTTTTCACTGCAGAGATCTTACAAAAAGTAGATAATTAAAAATTATATGTTGCTTTAAAATATTTTTTATATATATTTTATATATGTATATATATATTTTATGTATACATGAAATAGTTATTTGCTACAACCTTTTTTATGTTAAGTGCTATTCCCTTTTTCCAATGTTTAAAAGAAGAAGCTATCATGACATGCAAGCTCAGTACTGCTTCATTTTGTAGAGGTGGGGATAGATCCCAGATAGGAACAAGTGAGACATAGGTAAGTAGTGAGGAAACGGAAAAATGTAGAAGAATATTTTCTGTGAAAGAAAAGAGAGATAAGAGGCAAGTGGGTAAATATATTACCACAGACAAAAAAAATTGGAAATAAAGAAAAAGAAACAAAGCACCAAATCTCTAATTTTCCTCCTAAATGCTAGAAGGAAAGAAAGACAGCATAGTATTTTTATTTATGCCTAGAATTATTTATTTGAAATTGTAAATCTGGTTTGGGGGGGGGAAGTGTTTCATTTCAGAAATGAGTGAGCCCTGTCAGTGTGCAAGACACTCTTTTAAGCCCTGGTGATAGAACTAGAAATATGTTACTGTCCCTGCCGTCCAGGACTTCACAGTTTGAACTAGAGGCAGTATTCAGGCCATTACCACAGCCCTGGGACATATGCAATAATAAAGGTACTGTATTCCTGGAAGCACAGAGGAGGTATCCTCACCTAGACTTGGGGGAGCTCAGAGAAGGATTCTTCAAGAAGGCAAAGTGAGTCGAGTAGAAATTAGCCAGACAGATAGAATGCATATGGTCCTCCCAGGCATTTGATGGATGGTATTTGAGTGGTTGTTTCATCAACGTTCACATCATTTATCTTCCCCCAAGTCCCCACCTTAAGTATTGCATGGCCAATATGAACCAAACCAAAGCAAACCAAAACCAAACAGCAAGATAAACATCGTTTTCTGATGATTTGCTGACACTTTACTGCCAATTAATAATCATTCCTGCTTTATTTTCTATTAGTAGCATTTTACTTGTTACTCTATTTTCTTTCAATCAGTTTTTTTGTTTTATGTGGACCATTTTTTTTAAGTCTTTATTGAATTTGTTACAATATTGCTTCTGTTTTATGTTTTGGTTTTCTGGTCGTGAGGCATGTGGGATCTTAACTCTCCGACCAAGGATTGAACCCACACCCCCTGCATTGGAGGTGAAGACTCAAACACTGGACCGCCAGGGAAGTCCCAATCAGTTTTTATTTTAATGGTAACATTACTCTCAGCTTTTTGTACATATCCCTGAACTCCTGAATTGAAGAATATCCAGACCTTATGTCAGTACTAACTGTTGAGATCCTTTCTATAACAACTATAAATTTAACTTTAAAAAGGAATTTGAACTTTTTCATTTATCTTACTTTGAAAACAAAAGAAAGTCAAAAGAGTCTAAATCATAGAAAAGTAAACTGTAAATGATATTATCTCCAAGATTTTTTTTAAATAGTTTCATGAAATTATGAAAGTCATTGAACAGTGATGTTGGTAGAGGCAGCTGTGATTTGAAATTTATTGATGGAAGCCTAGTGGCTTCTGGGAACTTTATGTATTTACAGAAAAAATGTCACTAAAGTTTTCTAATGCTTTTAGGATTAAATTATCTTAAACGGTGTCAATAGATAAATGATTGCTTTACTTCTAGGTCATGACTCCAAACAATGAAACTATACAACTATAGTCTAAGTATCATAAAAAGTAGCAACCTTTACACCGTGCATTCTCAAGAGGGGTGTTATCACCCCAAGGAAGGTGGGTGACAGTTTTGTCTTGGGGGTGAAAAATCTTACTCTTCTTACATATAAAGCACAGATCTATCTCTATCTCTATGTATCTATGCCTATATACTACACATGAGCAAATATACAATGTACTGTGATATTACAATTTCATGCAGGCAATTAGAAAAAAAAAGTCTAAAAATATCTTTAAAGGGCTTCTTAGGAGGCAGTGATGGGGAAAATAGGTTGAGAAATAATGCATTATACAATAGAAATTTCAATTTCTCATGGTGATAAGGAGAAGCAAATCTATCACTTTTCCACTGGGAGCTGCCAATTTATGTCTGTTTTACAACTTCTCAGAGCCGGTAACATCTTCTGAGGCAATTTATTTGATCTTATAGCCTTTATGATATCTTGAACACAAGATTCCCTTTCCACTCCAAGTAATAACACAGGTTGAAATAAAATTCAAATCTAGAGTTATAGATAGATAAACAGAGATGACAGGCAGGTAGGTGTCATCTCAGTGCTGATCTGTTGTTTATCGAGCATCTACTCCACACATGACATTGAATTAAATATTATGGCAGTAAAACAAGATCAGAAACAATCCTATCCTCATGGGAGTTACAATCAAGGAGACAAGACTTCCATGAAAATCTAAAACACACATTTGAAGGTGATGTCACATGTCTCCCCCCTAAGGTGGCATATTATAGAAAGTTGAAATTCTGCTTCTCCAGCACTTTGCACACTGCCTGGAAATGCAGTCATTGATCCATAGACTTTTATAAAGTTACAAAGAGATTCAGGTAGACTTCTACAGGCACCCTGCAACTGGAGCATACAAGCTTCATGCATGGAGCAACCACATGGAAAATATTATCAATTCAAACTATGTCTCAAATAAAAACCACACTCTCCACAAGCAGGATGGTCATTTTAAGTGAAGAAGCAAGCTTAAAAAAAAAGGAAAAAAATACAGAAACAAATATTTGGGGAAGGGGAGCACATACGCCCAAAGGAAGTTTCTTATGTCCAAGAGAAAACAGAATGACATTTTGGTTTTTATTCATTAAAATTGTTTGATAAATATTTTCCTTTTCAAGTAAAGAGGTCCTTATTGCTGGAAATTTTAACATTTACAGGATGACTACCTGTTATAGATATTTTTGAGAGATTTTCAAATTTAGGTACAATATTGGATGGACTAGTTACCTCTAATGTAAGCCCAACCATCCCATATTGGCAATGTGTGTAAAGTAGTACCAGAAATATCTCAGGGTCTATAAATCCTAATCGGTTATTTTTGTCAGCGTGCAAATTTTGCATGCACTCCTAGGGAATGCTTCATCGTTTGCACTGGAAGTTATTCCATGCAATAAGCTATCTCAGAGGACGTTAATAACCTTTCCATTTTATGCTATTCTTAGTTGTACCACTGAGGTTACTGCTTCTGTGTATCAAATTTTCTGAGAGGTACTGGTAATACTTCCTCCTAAAAACATCTCTAGTATGGAGATTCTGAAAGAATTTCAGAAATACACTGTAACGGAGCTGCTTTTTAAATTTTATTTATTTTATTTTTTGCTATTGCTTCCTCTTCTGACAACATCTGAGGATTTCAAACTGTTTCCTAAAATGTGTGTGGTTGCCATGCAGTTGTTAGAATAGCTTCATTTTCTGGGGCGAAAGAGCTCATTCTATTCACACACTTTCTGTTTGTTACTAAACAGTTGGTCCTGTCTTAGAATGCCTGCCTTCACTCCAGAACCAGTTCTCGAAGCTAACTCACTTATCTCTCTTCTTGATGCATTTTTCCAACAAGACAAAGCTACAGTTTTCTTCTAGTGGAGAAAGACAAACCACCCATGTTTCAAAATGGACATCTGCATACACAGGAGTTCATTTTCAATAAATACAGTTAATCCAAGTATAACGCTAATCATTTGGCGAGGAGTTTAAGAGACAGGTTTGGTGGGAAAATCAAGGAGGATTCATCCAATATGCTTCATGTAGTAAGGAAAAGTTAAAGATGCATCTTCTCCAAAAGAATTCCAAAAGAATTCCCTAAAAGTCTACTGAGAAAACTTGTTTTTAATCATCCGTGACTGTGGACTAGTTTATGAGATTAGTTGAAATTAGAGCATTCGAAGGCTCTATAGAAAAGGGATAGATATATGCTATTGATAAGAGCAAGTCCTTGGGATCGACAGTATAAAATTATGATAAATCTATGACTTTGTCACTTGTTTATGACCAGTCGCACCTCCACAGTTTGGCTCAGGACTCTCTCTGAGTACATCTCTGTGCCCTGCTCTAAATGTTCTACCTTCATCTCATATAAATATTTTTTCTGTTTTCTGTTCTTTGCTCACAGTGTGATCACCTTTGTAACAGTTTAACTGTTCAGTCTACAGTTCAAGCAATTGTCTCTGTGTTCTCAGCTGACAGCAGGATACCCAGATCTACTGCTACCATCTCAAACTCAAAACCCCCCAAACCAAGTTCACTGTCCCCTTTTCTTCCAACAATCCAAATCCTATACCTGATTTTCTTTCTTTAAAGAGATCATATTTTGATGAAAAATTCAAACATGATCTCCAAACTCTAAAACAAGCAGATTGTCCTTTTCTTCTAGTAGTCTTGTCATTGTTGTCTGTTTACATAGTTTTTTACTATTACTGATGATTATTAGCAATCTTATGATTAATTGTAATTTTGAGGTAAACTCTACCTCTGAAAGAAAGGGATTTATAGAGATATTTTGAGCCAAGTTACCAGACCACTCCTATAATGATAACTATCCAGTTATAATTAAATTATTTGCTTCTAAACTTCATCCATATTCCATTATGAAAGGAAGCTGCAACTCCACATTTCGGCTGGTTTATTATTGTAGTCAGCTCAGTAGTTGTTGCTAGCAGAATATGATTTTAAACCATAAATTGGAAATCTTTCAACTGAATTTGACCATCACCATTCCTTTCGCACATTATAGGCTTGTATCATTCCTATTGCATAGAATATTTTCTTTATATCTCATTTCTGCCCATTGAACAAGCATCTTATAAGATCCAGCACAAGTACCAACCCCCTGGGGAACTTCCCTATTTCACATTGCCTAAAACATTGCTGTTTCTGTTTTTCTTTTGTCACTTGGCCCTTTGTATTTTCTTTCCTGCTAGACTCTAAGTTCCATGATGAGAAAGGTGATAATTTCCCAATCACCCATAGCCAAACTGTACCTAGCACAAACATGTGTGCACAGAATGTGATGATGAAATCTTGTTGAATTGCTTAACATTACACATTAAACACATATTTGGTGATTGACTTGCCTCAGTACACAGTTGTGTGATCAAGGGAGAGAAAAATTACATACAAGAGGAAATATTTAAAAGCTGTTTCCTGAATCTGCAAACTGCTTGAGGCATTGACTAGAGAACTGGGCCACGATCCTTCTATACTTAGGAAAGCGTATGATTATTTATAGATACAAAGGGAAGAAGCATATATTATGTGTAGAATAATTTAAAAACACTATGTAGAATCCTGCTACAGTACCTACATACAAGAAATCATCATAATAATGACTTTATTCCCTGAAGTACATTTTTCTTCAAAATCTTACATAAGAAAATAGACCCAACATTAAAAAGAATTTTCCCCATCCTCCAAAATGTACCAATAGCAAAAGACAAGAAATTCTATGCCAAAATGTTTTTCTTAGGCTTTGAAGTAAATCAAGAAAACATTTTGTTTGTGATTATCATAAAGTATGAAATTCATACATTCAGTGTTTTGACACAATATACCATAATTTATTCAAATAGCAAGTCTGTGTTGGTATCAAACTATAAAGATGAAAAACAAAATTGTATGTTGTGAAAATAATTAATTTAGATGAAATATTTTTGGCAGTTCTCCTGCTTTTGGAGTTTGTTCTGTAAGCTCTTCATAATCATCACTTATTTACATTTCAAAGAAAGCTGAACACTGGTGTTTAGTTCTTTATTTTATTAGTATGAGAAGTAGAATCCAAAAGCCATAGGAAAATTTTTTCAAAAAACAGCAATATCTGAGCAAAATGTGAAAATTTTAAAAACTTCACTACTAGGAAATTTAGATTTCTTATGTCTGTGTCTGACTTGTATTTATTAAAAGAATTCGCCTCTTTAATAAGTTCCCTTTAAATATTACATTTTTAATACCTGATGTATTCTGATAATGAATACTCCTAATTATACTATAGTAGTAAATGTTTTTGTTCTGCTGTTTTTGCCTTAATAAAACTCATTTACTGGGGTTTCGCTCATGGCGCAGTGGTTCAGAATCTGCCTGCCAATGTAGGGGACACAGGTTTGAGCCCTGGTCCAGGAAGATCCCACATGCCGGGGAGCAACTAAGCCCGTGCGCCACAAGTACTGAGCCTGTGTGCCACAACTACTGAAGCCCACGCGCCTAGAGCCTGAGCTCTGCAACAAGAGAAGCCACCACAATGAGAAGCTCGCATACCGCAATTTAGGGTAGCCCCTGCTCGCCGCAACTAAAGAGAGCCCACGCGCAGCAACGAAGACCAACGCAGCCAAAAATAAATAAATAAATTAATTAATTAAAAAAAAATAAAGTGGTACTGACTTGTAGAATCTCTGTGGGGAGAGAAACTTCGTAATTAAAAAAAAAACTCATTTACTAAAATGTAGAAATTATGCCAAGATAGAAACTAAAACATCATCTGTGGGCTTACAATAATAGTCTACGAAAGCGCTATAAATTTTTAAAGTAATATTGCACTGATCAAATTTTGTACTAGTAATAGCAATAGGAACTCTCATATATTACTGATAGGGGTTTAACTATGTACAACTACCTTAGAAAACTTGCAGTATCTACTAAATCTAACCATACTCATATCCACCCTACATTCTAGCAATTCCTCTGCCTAGTGAAACTCTTGGACCCAACTCATATAGTCCCCAAAATGCAGGTATTCACATGTATTCACCAAAAAAAGGCATGATCAAGGAGGTTCATAGCAGCACTAGACAAAACCTAAAAAAATACCCAAATATTCCTCAGTAGGACAATGGGTAGATTGTGATGTCTTCATATAATGGAATACCATACAGAAATGAGAATAAACGAGCTACTGCTACATGCTATAACACAGATAAATCACATATGTTTCATAAAAATAAAGCAGACTCAAATAAGTATTTATATAAAGTTCAAAAGCAGGAAAAACTTTTATTGCCGCATAAGTCAGGATAGAGATGATTTTGGGGCAAAGTAGTGCTTGGGAAAAGATATGGTGGTAAGAGGGGGCAGGGTGAATGCTCGTGTGATGCTGACAATTCTACTTCTTGATCCGTGGTCTCTTGACATGGTGTGTTACCTTTGGGCCACTTTATTTGGAACTTTGTTGTTTGCGCATTTTTCTGTGTGCATTTATATCTCAATAAAAAATTTTAAAACCTTAAACCTATGAAAAAATGCTCCTACTAGTATGTTATTTAATTAAAACTTCATATATGGTTTCTGGTTGTTGTTCTTACTTCCAAATTTCCCTGGAAATAATATTTTTAAATTAAAAAGATATATTTATGAATTTAAACAAAATAATTTTTGACTTTATTTTTTCCTTTACATGTTTCCTTTTTTGCTCAATACCTCACGAATAGGCTTAGCGAACAAAAATGGTCTCCATAAAGAAACTGTATTTTGCAAGATATTTCCAGTAGAGGGAGCTTCACTTTCTAAAGGAAATTTCTACAGAAAATTTTCCTTCAAGGACCATCACTGAAAAATAAAAATACTTAATTTTTTAATGTATGATTAAAGTTCTTCATAGAGTGATGAGCTACTCTCATCTAAGACCAGTCTAAGATACAGAAAACTTTTTTTCGATTTGTGAACGAAAAAAGAAAAACTTGATGAAGAATATATGTATCACCAAAACTTCTATATTGGGTATGTCTTCTTCAAGTGATTACATTTTTAGACTATTCATAAAAAGCATTTTAAACTAAATTATTTAATATTAATGAAGATAAATTCTTTCTAAGAATATATTATAACAAATATCATGGTGATTTGCCATTATACAAATTTGACCTCATCGATCAAAATATTTTAGTTATTAACATTAAACTTCCTAAATCTAAGTATCTATCAGCTCAGCTCTTCTGATCTCTTTGAAAAAAATAAGTATGTGTATTATCTAAGATATTAAGAAATAATTATGGTAAAATAATCAATTTATCTTATGACATGAATTTTGTACTCCTTTCCATACAATTTACATAAATGTAAAAGCTCTACATTCTTTGCTTTGATCACTACGTATGAAATTTGTAACAATTGTAAAGTTACAAAAATTTACTGTCATTAAAATATTTTTCACTGAAAATATTCTGATTTACAATGGTTTCAACACTTTACTTCAGAAAAAATCGATAATTTCAGAAATATAATAACCTTCACAACCAGTTCCTGTTACTAAAGGTAGTTATTATGGGATACGCTATGTTTTTCTAACGTGCCTAACAATGAAAACTTGACATAGCAACCCAGAAAAGAATATTTACATACTTCAAATGGAAATCATTATACACATAACTTAGTTACTCTCATTATTTGATTTCAATCTTCTTGAAAGTCTTGTGAGCCAAAAAATGGAAATTTTAAGGTAATTATAATAGTAAAGTAAAATTTATATTGTTGGTTCAAAAATCCATATGAGCAGTATCTTGCTTATATATTGTTTGATGAAGAATGGGGGTTAAATTACTTGATCTTGTGTTTAGTCTCTCTTCTCTTTTAATTAAAAAGAAAAAAAAGAAAGCCTACCAAATATGACTGGATATGATAAGAAAATGACACATCATAGAACAATTTTACCATTCAATAGGTTTCTTATTACTTTCTCCAAAATATTCTTGGCATAGAACATATCTGGTGATTTATTTATTATTTTGCCTCCATGAACCAGGCTCTTTAGAAAATAGTACTTACAAGGCCTTTATTATTTTATTCATTTGAACTTAACCTCTGGATATATCAACAATGTTCAGAACGTCTCTGATCACTAAATGTTTATGATCTAGACTTTCTTTGTCTTTTAAAAAGTAATGTTCCATTTCTAATTACTAAATGTTTTGTAACTTTCAAAAAAGAGAGTAACACCCAGAATTTATAATTCACTTAGAAAAAAGAAACACTTAAAGCAATTTGAGAAGGAAGACCTAGGCTTTGGAAATATTTTTTTGCTAGGGTAACCTCAGCTGCAAATAATATAAGATGCCAGTTACTAAAATACATTAATTAGTGAAAACAGAGCAAAGTTACATGTTGTAGAGGTCTCAAGAGATAGACTGCTAGATACCTTTAGATAGAAAACAATACGATTTAAGGGACACTTTCAACAAGTCAACTTCGAGTTGCATTCTTGGTTTCATCCATGACAAGTAGTTGCAAGGCTTGAATGAGTTCTCCAACTGTTAAATACAAGTAGACTCACCTGAGTAGCAGGGCTGCTTCCCAGAAGTAAAATCCCGAAACTAATGTCCGAAAGTGTCTCACGTAGGCCATGATACGGAGGGAAAGATTCACGACTCTGCAATGAGTCTTAGCCAAGGCATGGGGAAGGAGAAAGCCGGGAATGAGAGTGTGCAGTCTAACTGCGTGTGGTGTTGGTGGAGAGCAACGCCTGGAAAGCTTCAGCACCTGAGACAGCTCCCCGCGATCCGCGGAGACCCTCTCTTTCAAACACTTGAAATTCCCTTTCGACCCCTTCTCTGAGCAGGAGCTGAAGGGAGAGTCACAGGATTACACATGTGCAGGTGATTTATACAGTGACAGCGGAATAACGGATGAGATGAGAAGTCTGAGGTGCCTAGGTTCTGGGCAGCAGTTCACGGGAGCTCTAGCGGCAAAAGAAGAACGCTAGTCCCTTCCTGACTCAGACCCACGACTGGAGAAAGAAGCGCAACAGCGGGAGCAAGGATGCGTCTGCACCTGCCCCAAGCACCGCCCGCCCGAGTCGCACTGTCTACCTTTGGGTAAACCCCGGGCCACTAGCGTGGCAGAGGGAAGCGGGGGCGGGGCCAGACGACACGGTCTCGCCAGCCAATCACAACCGCACAGCGGGGCAGAGTGACAGGCCACTCACGACGGTAGGCGGTGCTTAGCTCGCCAGGCTTTTAAAAAAAAAAAAAAAAAAAAAAAAAAAAAAGCGTTGAGTAACTGGTGCAGAGCCTAAACCGCAACTGGAAGGAATTGGGGGAGGGAAGCCTCTGCGCTAAGAACTGCGCTAAGAATTGGGGGAGTCAGCAGCATGTATGGATTAGGTAGCAGAATCGCGCTACAGGGACCCTCCATTGTTCCCTTCCGGGAGAAGGCGCAATTTAGTAATAAAAGGTCTTTTCGGATGTGACCCTGTCTCTTTGACCTTACGTCAAAATGCAAAAGTCAACAGTAAACCCAGACCCTTGGAGAGGTCTAGGGAAGAGCAGAGAATGTGGTGCTGAAAACCAGCGAAACAGGAGAATCAGCTGCTTCTAGAATCGTCTCACAACCCTGGCCGGCTTCTGGCCGGGAAGCGTTGTTGACTAGAGTCAGTTGAGTTTCCTTCAGTGACAATACGGGTTCTAAAAAGATGAAGGTGGGAAACCTAAGGAGATGGCTTCTGAGGGGACAACGCTACACACCCGTTTTTTCTTAGGCGTTTTCCATATCTTAACATTAAGGTCCAGGGAGAACGACAACTAGGTCATATGGTTCATCTTTTCTTCTTCCATCCAACTCTCTCCCTCCCCCACCCCTCCCTAACCATTTATATAGGGACTTGGATTGGAACACTGGAAAGGGAAAGTGAGTGTGCGTGTGTGAGAGAGAGATCGTGTACACGTTTCTATGCTTCTTCATGCACCTCGAAATAATGGAATTTTTAATCATTAAAACTTAGGCTATTAGATCTTTAAGTGGCTTTTATTTACTATCAACTAGGATCAAAATATTCATTCCTTGAATCTTAGCTTTTTCCCAAAACTCCCTCAGGTATTTATTCTGAAAGCCCTACTTTAATCTCTTACCTTTCTCAATGACCAAACTACATGCCAATAATGTCTTTCCTTTCTCACAAACGTTTTCTTCTTAATTAAATCCAAGAGCAATTGACAATCAATTATCCCATAATTCTCTGTTTAATTGGAAAAGTATGTCACTAATTTCTACCCTCCAAATGAGGGCACAGTGAAAAAAAAATCTTTCTCTTTACTCTTTAGTAGACAAGCTTATTTATATTCCGTGTAAATAAATTTTGGATTTATTTCCATACATTATTATTAAACCTGTCTCTTTTCACATTTGGTTTTCCGACTTAAATCACAAACTTCCAGAAGCCTCTTAAGGAATATCGTTGATTCTGCCCATGAATGTTTCTATCTTGAGAAGTTTCATATAATTTTAATTAACGCTGTTTTTCAGTGAATCTTTTGAAAGCTTTCTAAGTGCAAATGCTTTTTAGTTGGTCATTCTTTGAATAGCAGTAATTGTTTTATAAACCACACACAATCAAAAAACAAAACTTACTATATTTCAAGAAGACCTGGGTTCCTTGCCTTGCTTCATCACTATCTTTGGAAAAGTAATATATTTTAAAAAATACCTTTACTTAATATATCTTTAAAAATATGTATTTATTGAGGGAACTGATGACCTCTGAGATTTATACTCTGGCCCAAAGGAGACAGCCAATGAATGTTTGTTTAAGTGAGCAAATCAGTGGATAATAGTTAAAGCTCTGTGTTTACATTATCTGGATTATTATGTTACATGATAGCTTAAAAGGCAGGATAATTTTAGCTGTTTCATCTCATCATTAACATGAAAACACAGGAACGTTAGACTTGATCAAATTTACATAGTCAATCAGTTTATTGAATATAATGTCATATACGAGGATGGCTGGAATCCCCATATTACTTGTTTTTCTTTTTCTTTCTTTTTTTTTTTTTTGGCTGCGCCCTGAGGCATGAGGGATTTTAGTAGTTCCCAAACCGCAGAACGAACCCGTGCCCCTGCAGTGGAAGCCCAGCGTCCTAACCACTGGACCGCCAGGGAATTCCCCCCATATTACTTGTTTTTCATAGCACCATGATTATTTCCTTCAAATTACTTCCTTCCTTCCTTCAAATTACTTCCCCTCATTTATTTGTTTGACTTTTCCACCAGAGTGAAATAATGGCTGTTATTTAGCATAGCACCTAGCATAGAGTAGCTACTCAATGTTTGTGGAATGTGTCAATGATCATACTAGAAATATGATTATTTTTAAATTAGTAAACGAATGAATTTGTTACAGTGCGTGGGGTACTAGATTAACTTTGATTAAATAATTAGAAATGAATCAAAGTGCGTTGTACTGTCTTGTTTCTTTTAACATTTGATGATTAATTTCCCAGTGCTTCTTGTCTATGGATTTTTATGTTGTTTATTCTTAATTTCTATAAAGTCAGAATAAATTTAATGCAACTACATATTGTGGTAGCCATTCTTGTAAATTTTACTCTTTGGAGAATAACTGTCCTGATTGTATGGGTAGGTGAATGAATATGTTTTTGGGAAAAAAAGACCATTTTCTGGCTGATGAGCATCTGACTAGCATTCATGTACAATTAAGCTGGATTCTGATATAGCCACATCTCTGCTCTTCTTCTTCAGGCCTTTATTATTTCCTTCTTGTACTAATAGATTATTTTTCACATTGGACAAGACATGGCACTTGTGAGCTAAATGAGATATTAATCTTCCTCATATTTAATATTTTCCTTTTACAAGGAAGGAGTTGTAGCCCAAAGTGGTTACGTGATGGTTACTAACCTTCGTATTCAGCAAGTTGAAGATATCAAAACTGAATTTGGTGCTTCAGGCGCATTGTCCAGTATTTTGTATACTAACCACAGAGCTATCTTTAATGGTGTATTTTCACTATTGTCTCAAGATATATGCATATTACTTAAGCTACAGAAAAGTAGATCAATTTCAATGTAAAGATAAAGCTTTTTTCATATGCTCAATTGTTACTACCAATGAGCTAAACATATATAATATTTTGTACATACTGCTAAAATGATTTGTTATTTAGTGAAATTTTTACTTACTTTTTTGAAGTTAATGTAGTGTCGGGTTAATAACTATTTACTGAGAGTCGATCAGATTCAGTAGCATTGGGTCATTCTAGCCATCTCATCAAAAGCTTGTGTATGAGTCCAAATGTCAGTTTTAAAACTTATAAAAAGCAATGTCACTTTTGGAATAATTAGTATAGTCACATCTTTGAATTAACACTCTGGGAAGATTGAAACAAGCTTTAATTTAAAAATCAATCAGAAAGTCACATGTTTAATACAAATTAGGTAGAGGAGAATTAATCCTATGGCAGTGATAGATACCATCACCAAGTATGTGTGCCTAGTGAATTTGTCTTTTGCATAGGGATCTACATACTGAAGAGACTACAATAATAATGACATGTTAGCTGATCAGGTGACCTTCCTTTTTTGAAATAGTAGGAGAAATATCCAATGATTTATCTCCTTTTTTTTTTTTCCAGGCTACAAAATTTCTCACATGGATCGCAGCAACAGCCTCCTAATTTTTTCTCTTGCTTGCTCTCTTATTCCCCTTGATTAACTCTCCACTGTGACTATTAAGGGGTTTTTGTTTGTTCTTTGTTAGTTTTAGTATACCAAATGATGTCATTTCTATTCCTAAGACCGTTCAATGCCTTTCCATTGCAACAGATTGAAATCCACATTCCTCTTCACAGCTGGCTCTAAATGATTTTCCACTGACAATCTCCTCAGCCTCATTTTTTCTAGTGTGCTTTTCCCCCATAATGCACCAGTCACATGAGCTGTTTCTTTTTCTTTTTTTTTTAACATCTTTATTGGAGTATAATTGCTTTACAATGGTGTGTTAGATTCTGCTCTACAACAAAGTGAATCAGTTATACATATACATATGTTCCCATATCTCTTCCCTCTTGCATCTCCCTCCCTGCCACCCTCCCTATCCCACCCCTCTAGGTGGTCACAAGGCACCTAGCGGATGGCTATTGTAAATAGAGCTGCAATGAACATTTTGGTACATGACTCTTTTATCTCATGATTTCTCTACTTCAAACTTTCTTCCTCTGTGCTTCTTATGTCTAGTCTCTTTCAGCCATGAACTCACAGTATAAATCTCTCTCTTTCTTTCTTTCAATAAGATTTCCCCTAAGCCTTTATATTAGGGATTTATTTCCTTCAGAAATCAAACTAGAATTTGTTTGTCTTTGTTTGAATACTCCTGGAAGGCAGGGGAAATGTGCATCCTTATGCCTGGCACATGTCTGGCAGATGGTAAATGAGCAAGAAATATGTGTTGAATGAATGAACAAATGCAGAAACTTTCTCTGCTCTTTAGTTCTTTCAAGATTCCATTCTTACTAATCTCTTTTAACCTATTCTTTCTTCATAAAATTGTTCAGATTATAGTGTTCTCTCCAGGCCAGATATATTCCTTAGCCATCTAAAAGTAATCTTTGAGTTTATATGTGGGTCTTCAGTTCACTCTGAGAGTGCCTTATTTATAAATATGATTAATATAATACACTCTATTATGATATTTACTTTTTTAACTCTCAGACTGTCCTCTTTTCTCCAAATTGCAGTGATAATTTGCCATAATTCCCTAAATGACTTCAAATAGTGGGATATTTGAAGTGCTTAATTGACTGGATATTTTGTTCTTTCTCTGAATATTTGGTCTCAAGTAGGCACGACTTGTAAAAGTACTTCCAAATTATTTCCTTAAACAGTTTCTTCACCAACAAATATAAGGTTTATAATATGCACCATCTTGGGAGCTTCCTGAGATATACATGTGAATGGGAAACAAACCTTGTCCTAGAGGAACTATAATACACATAATGTGTAAGGTGTACGTGAATATTCATAGTATCTCATAGAATGTTAAGTATTGAAAGAAGCAAAGAGAAATGCTATGGGAATTCAAAAGCATTACTTCAAAATAGAAAGCACGAGTAGATTAGAAAATATTGATAGAGCGGGGAATAGTCAACAAAGCTTTGAAACCAGTTCATGGTTCATTTTTATAATTTGAATGAGTGGAAACTATAGCAGAAAAACTTTGTAGGAGGGTAAAAAAAATCTTCAAAAGCTTAGAAGCAGAAAAAAGTGGGGCGAATAGGATTTGAGTAATAATATTTGTGCAGTTAACTACTGTATTGGATATTTTATATCTTATCTTAATTTCTGCTCTCAAGATTCTAAGGTATACATATTTCTGACCATGTTTTAATAATGAGGAAACTGAGTTCCCGTGATTTTAAGAAGCTTTTCCAATATCACACTATTATTATTTTAAGGCAGAAATGACCTTCAAATTTTATCTAACTTCTGAACAATTTACACTATTGGTATGAAAAAAAGGATGACTGAAGGAAAATAGTGGGAAATAAGTTTGAGGTATATCATGGAGGACTGACTGTAAATACTGGGTCAAATAATGAACAAATTTAAAAATTGTTGCTAAGTTTTCTGGTTAGTTGACAACATGTAAATGTGGCTGTAATGTCAGGAGATACCTTCACCCACTTGTTAATACACCAACCAATAAAACCTCCATTTCATACTTACACTCCTGAGGAGGTTTTCTCATCATGTAGATTTTTTTCATCACAGGCCTCTTATATAAATATAAGAAATATAAAAAGCTTTAAAACAAACAAAACCCAAAACACCAAAACCTTAACTGATGTTCTTTTCATTTTTCACCTGAGATGAATTTTGAGTATGATACTCATTCTCAGTATCATATATGTGTCATGATATGCTAAATTGATTATGGCAGTCAACTACAGATTGGAGTATATTGCAATACGTGATTTTCAAAATGAGTAACAACACTACTTCCAAACAAATCCAATAGAATATTTTCTCCAAAACTCTGATTTAATTTGAAAATGAAGAATATTCATATATATTGTTAAATATCCAGGTTAGAAAAAAACTGAAAATTTCAGCAATCCCTTAGCCTTATCATACTTTATATATTCATATTGCTTATCACTAAAATAATATTTTCTTTATTCATAGGTCAGCCACAGGACATGTACTAATACTAAACTTTAATTACTTGTGATTTGAAGTCTAAATATTGCAATTCTATTATTGTTGGATAATACATAATAAGGCATATATCCATCTACACAGCTTTTGTCAGAAACAAAGTAAGAAGATAATTAGGGTGCATATACAATCATCAGAATATGTAATGATATGCTATAAAAATTAATAATCTACCTCTATAGAAACAATTATAATCCATGAATTGATATAACTAATAAATATTCTATGATTTTTACTATTAATTTCTAATTTCTGAAAATGAACAAATTTATACGTGTTTTACAGGAAAATTATCACCAACTTTCCCCAAAATTTCTGTAAGATTTTCTTAATGATTTATTTTTAGCATTTTTGACAAACTAAAAAAAAAAAAAAGCCCATTCCCCAAATACCTAAAGTACTAAGAAAAAAAAGCTCATCCCCCAAATACCTAAAGTATGAAGAAAATACTTGTTTAAAAAACCTAAGTGGTAAGCTGAGATTGCATAGAAATCAGAGGCCCAAACTGATGAAAAATCAGGAAGCTAAAAAAGCAAATGAGAACTAAAACTGAAAAGATTCCAGTAGTAACAAGCTGATCCCTCTTGGACTGGAGTTTCAGTGTTTACCAGTTGCCCACTGAATTGGAGGCAAGAACTAGAACTCAAAGACCTAAAAGACTTGTTTTTTTTAACCAGAAATCCCTGGAATTGATACCCACAAGAAGCAATTGAGAAAAACTATCCACATCCCAAAGGATTCTGAGAAGGAAACTTGTCTGTCCCAGCTTTAGCTTGGAATGGAGGAAAAAAATCTCATTGAAGAGTTATTTGCCAAAAACTAGCTCACACACAGTTTTGAGCCAGAATTAACACCACATGTGGCCACATAAATTCAAGTTACAAATGTGTATTTAATTGGTGCTGTCAATGTAATATCCTTAGAAAACTGGCAGAAACAACTATAGTTACTTCCTAGAGGAATATATCTTGGGACCAAGTCTGAAAGAATTTCCTTAGATAAAAGTCCAAAGAACATATGCTCAATAACAAAAAACAAAACACATGAATAGACAAGCACCATGAATTATAGTCAACAAAGCAGTTAAAACAGAATTACAAGTGCAAAGACTGTAGGCATCTGAATAAATGGCTACAGAATATAAAATAAGTGCATTTAATATGTGAAAAGAACAAAAATATAACTAGGACTATAAAATAGGCCAGGTAGTTGTGAAAGATAGCCAAGAGAGTATCTAAAAGTAAAAATTACAATAGCTGAAATTTAAAAAGCATTTGATATCTGAAATAGTGGATTTAATATGATGAAATATAATTAGTGGGTTAGAAGATAGATCCAAAAATTTACATAGTATGAATCACACAGAGTAAAAGATATTCAAAACAGGTTTAAAGACACAGTGAAGAGATTCATAGTTTCTTACAAACATTAGATTTGTGTTCCCCTCAAAAGAAAGATGTGTAAATTAAACGGAGGATAAGTAAAATATGAAGAAATAATAACTGGAAATTTTATCAGAATGATTAAACACAAATTCTCACAATATAGAAGTGCAAAGTGTCCCAGTAGGACAGGTGGAGAGAAAACTACAACTAGAGTCATCTTAATACTGTTAAAGAAAAAATATTCAATACCAATTGTTAAAGCACAGTATGGAAGACTTTATTCAAGGGGGCGAGGGGACTATCACGATAGGTAGAGGACCGCTGAGATGGAATTTTGCAGTGGGGGAGAGAGATTAAATTCAACTTCAAGTACAGCATGGGCAAGTGGCAATTTATAGCCAAGGAGCATGGTGGGGGTGGGTGGCTAGAATATTACTAAGAGGAAACAGGGGTAAGGGGAGATTCTGGCTAAACCAACCTAACAGGATTCTTGCTATGGGGCAGGCCAGCCCACCTTGGAGCTGGTGGAGGATGAGGAACTTGATGAGATATCAGTGGTCATCAGATATTGAAGCAGGGAGGGGATTCTGATTAAAATGACTTAGCAGAATTCTTGCTAAAATTGGACAATGCATAGATGAACACAGAAGCCAAAGGTCAGGCCAAGTTGGAAAAGAGTGCAGGGGAGGCTGAGAAAATTTTGTCAATACAACTATGTATTACTAAAGACAAACAGAAGGTCTCAAAATCCACTACAGAGAAAAGACAGATTATTTTTTAAAAATGAAAATAAAGACTAACAGCTATATATAGTTTATAAGAATCAGGAATAAGCTAAAGGCTATCTGGAATGGTCAAACTAAAAGGAGGGGGGAAAAGTACATCAGGTAACTGCTAACCAAAAAAAAACAAAGCTGGTGTAGCCCACTAATTTTAGACAAAATTAAAGGAAATTACTTATGTACAGAGAAAGAGGGTCTTTATATAATGAAGAAAGTTTCACCAAATAGATATAAAAACTAAATTTGTACGCACTTAATGAATAATACAGCTTCAAAACTGTAGAGCAAAAAAAAAAAAAAAAAAAATCCACCACTATAATGGGATAGTTTAATATACTATTCAGTAGCTGTTAGACTAACCTTACAAGAAAATCAGGATATGAATTTTGAAAAAATTCTTTTCAATGTTTTATATATAATATATATGTAATTAACAAATTCGTTCTAATGAATAGTTATACAATATTACATCCCAACATTTTGTAATAAGCATTCTTTTTAGACATGCATTGAACATCTATAAAAATTGAACATAATAATGTGGGCTAGAGATAAGTTTCAACTAATTTAAAGAAGTGGTATCATCTCAGAAAATGAACCCATGACTGGAATTCAATGAAATTAAAATGAATAAACATGCATCAAGAAACTTGTGGGGGCTTCCCTGGTGGCGCAGTGGTTGAGAGTCCGCCTGCCGATGCAGGGGACACGGGTTCGTGCCCCGGTCCGGGAAGATCCCAAATGCCACGGAGCGGCTAGGCCCGTGAGCCATGGCCGCTGAGCCTGCGCATACGGAGCCTGTACTCCGCAACGGGAGAGGCCACAACAGTGAGAGGCCCGCGTACCGCAAAAAAAAAAGAAAGAAACTTGTGGATATAAGCAATGATATAAATAATAATTAAAATTTAAAGATAACAAAAATACTACATATTAAAAGGAGATAAACCTGTGATTAATTAGAAATGTGTAGCCTTAAATGGTCATAAAATAAAGGCTGAAAATTAATAAGATACAACTTATGATGTTGGAATGAACAAATGAATGAATCTCATAAATGTAGAAGGAAAGAATAAGAAACGTAAGAACAAAAATAATTAAATGGAATACAAATATGAAATAGATGATCATGAAAGCAAAATGTTGTTTTTGAATTTTATATTTTATTTATTTATATTTTATATTTGACAAATTTAATAATAATATATTAGTCAAGTACTGGTAGGCAGAGTATTTCTTAAAAAAACAAGAAGAATAAAGACTGACAACCCAATAGAAAACAAATATGGAAAGATTTCAGGAACAGGAATTTAAAAAAAAAAAAGAATTAGGTCATTTATAAAGTTAAAGATGTTAAACTTTATTTATAGTTAAGGAATACAAATTAAATGAGAGACAATTTTAGAGCCAACAGATGGGTAAAGTTAAGTTTAATCATAATACCAATTGTCCCAAGAATGTGGATCAATGTAGAACTTATAGTATTAATGAAAATATACATGATATTATACCAATTAATCTAACAGTTGTGAGCACGTTGTGTATTTTGTTTGCAAAAGGAAATTGTCTATTTTCTTTTAAATTAAAATTCTCTAAAAAATTATTTTGAGTGGCATATTTTAGAATATTTCTTTTTAAAAAATTTTTATTGGAGTACAGTTGATTTACAATGTTGTGTTAGTTTCTGCTGTACAGCAAAGTGAATCAAAGAATATTTCTTTTTTAAAGTCTATTTAGCTAAGAAGTTAGTAACTATCCCATTTAACAAAAAGTGACATTGTTTAAAATGATTCACTAATTCTTTTACTCTTGAGTCTTCAAACTAAAGCTTCTTTTCCTTTCTGTAATTTTCCCTGCCTTTCACTAAACTTAATTGAAATGTAGGCTATGAGTTGTTTTACTAGAGAGGGTCCCACTTGACACTTAAATAAAGTGATTAGACTTAACCAATGACAAGTTCTTAATTAAGCCCATTAGTTACTTTTCTGCTTTAAAAAAAATGTATTGCAAAGGCAATATTTTATGCTTTATTGTTCACTCAAGTGAAAATGCAAATAAATTACCCAAAAGGTGGTTTATAGATAAGATAGTTTGTAGTAACAATAATGCCTTTGAGTGTTTTTATAAATGCTCATTTATTTTTCAGCTGGTAATATGTAGGATGAACATTTGAAATTTTAGTTTCTTATGATAATTGTCTCTTGGCTCTCATGATCCTCTCATGCCTTTTGGACTAGAATCCTTTTATCATTCTATCTACCTGAAGAATTTTGTGTTGCAATATGCCTACCTTAACGGCATCTGAGGTCATCACCAATCTAGAGCTTAATTAATATATTCAGTAGAGTCTCAGGGATAGACAGTTGACTTAAATATGGCTGTTGTGGGTTGAACCATGTCCCCTGAAAAGAGATATGTATGAAGTCCTAACCCCCAGTACTTCAAAATATGACCTTATTTGGAGATAGGGTCTTTTTAGAGATGATCAAGTTAAAACGAATCATTCATTAGTTTGGGTTCTAATGCAATATGACTGGTGTCCTTATAAGAAAGGAGAAATTTGGACACAGAGATAGACAGGCTTAGAGGGAAGATGATGTAAAGAGACACAGGGAGAAGATGGCCATCTAACAATCCAAGGAGGGAGACCTGGAACCAATCTTTCCCTGTCAGCTTTCAGAAAAAACCAAATCTGCCAACACCTTGATTTTGGACTCCTACACTCCAGAACTGTAAGACTGTAAATTTCGGTTGTTTAAGCCACCCCATTTGTATTACACTTCTACGGTAGCCCTACCAAACTAATGATATGGCTCTCTACACCTTTTCTCCAAATTCCTGACTACCTGTCTTTTCCAAGTCAAATTCCTGTTGAAGTTGATCTATACCTGGGAACAGGTGAAGGTTTAGGCTCGGAGGAGATCTTGATGGAGAGAACTGGTACAGACTCTTTCTTCCTTGGGATAGAGTAAAGTTAACCACAATCTTGGAAAAACCTGGCACAGAGATTCTTAGAGGAAATTTTGACATTGATGGAAGTTTGTCCAATGAGTGTGACCTTAGGGACTATGGGGGAGCTGGACTAGTTCCTCTGCTCCTGAAGTTGAGAATAAGCTTGGAGACCTGGGAACAGGGAAGCTTTAGCCTGCTACTCAGCAGAGGACCTGCAGCCCCTCTGCCCGGCGCAGCTAGCTCAGTGTTGCAGAAACAAGCTCCACTTGTTTACTTCTACCACCAGATCTAAGGGCTAATAAAGAAAATAACAAACCATCTAAGGGATTCTAACAGCCAGAGGGAGGAAGATCCAGTCAGTACAAACACATTTCATGCCAGCAAAGTAGAGTTGCTGTAAGAGACAGAAAGCCACTTGAACAAACAAATAACACAAACACTTAAGGAAATTCAAGTGTATCCCAATCACTTGAGTTTGTTTTGAGGAACTATAACTGAATTTAACATTTTTAGGCCCATTTTCTTGTCAGTTATTAACAGAGAGTTTTTCTCATTTTCTTCAAATTACGAAAAATCTGTTGACATCAGCCAATCAAATTAGTTTTTGCCACATGTACAGTTTTGTCAGAGTTTTGTTCCCTCATGTTTATTGGTGCTTGAAAATTTAATACTTACTATGTCACACAGAAAACAGCTGTTTGAAAATTTGTTACTGTGTCACATATATAATGTTTATGATATTAATTCTGTGACTAAGAAACAATGATATTTTATGTGTTTTATGGGTTACCATTAGAAATTTTGATTTGTTAGTATTAACTTAGCCTCATTCTATGTGTTTAGGAAAATGAAGAACAGAGTTATAAGAGAACAAAACTTGTTAAGTCCTGTGAGTTGTCCTTATTATTTTTGGAATTAATAAACAGCTATTACGTACTTAACTCTTTCGTCCTCAATATTTGAATTATTCTCAGAATATCATGCTTTTTGTCTTTATAATACCAATTTAAACATAGAAGGACTCTTATTAAAGATGTTATAAAACATTTATCTTAATAAGATTATGTATACTATATATTTCCTTTTTGAAATAATTTTTCCTATTACTATATCATTTATGCTTTATTTTGGCATTCATAATTTTGCTTTTAGGCAAAGCATTTTATCATAATTTCATTACAAAAGATTTTCTCCAGTCAGATTATTATATTTTCCAGTTAATAATTTGTTTTTTTCTATCTTAAAATAGAATTTTCCTACATGCTTAATTTCTTCAAACGTATTTTCTAGTGTATTAGTTGAAGACTACTAAAATATCAGAAGAATTATGATAATTTGCTTTGCAAAACTTCAAATGAGTCCCAATCTCTTAAGTGTTCTGTTTTATACACAATATATGATCTGTTTAGGGGATAATGTGATTCATTACACTTATGCATAATTTTGTGCTCTTACTTATCTGAAACTATACTGATTTTTTTCCTATGACCACAGTAGTTAGGTTGTACCTGAAGGTTGCTTTTTTTTTCTTTTATATTAGTCACCATGCTATACTTTATATCCCCAGGATTTATTTTATAATTGGAAGTTTGTATATTTTGACCCACTTCACCCATTTCACCCACTCACCAACCTTCACCTTTGGCAACCACCAATCTGTTCTCTGTATCTATGAGTTTTGTTTTGTTTTTTTTGTTTGTTTGTTTTTAGATTCCTAGACAGATCATACAGTATTTGTCTTTCTTCTGTCCAACTTATTTCACTTAGCGTAATGATCTCAAGGTTCATCCATGTCATTTCAAATGGCAGAGTGTCCTTTTTATGGCTGAAAAACATTCCTTTGTATGTGTACATATGTATTTTATATTATGTATTTTATATATATATATATATATATATATATAAACATTTTCTTTACCAATTCATCCATCTATGTACAATTAGGTTGCTTCCATATCTTAGCTATTGGAAATAATGCTGCTATGAACATGTGGGTTGCAGATATCTCTTCAAAGTAGTGTTTTCATTTTCTTCAGATACTTCCCCAGAAGTATAATTGCTGGATCATATGGTAGTTCTATTTTTAATTTCTTGAGGAACCTCCACACTGCTTTACATAGTGGTTGCACCAATTTACATTCCCACCAACACTGCATGAGGGTTCCATTTTTCCACATCCTCACCACAACTTTTTATTTCTTGTCTTTTTGATAATAGCAATTCTAGCCTGTGTGAGGTGATACCTCATTGTGGTTCTGATTTGCAAATCTCTGGTGATTAGTGATGTTGAGCACCTTGTCATGTACTGGGTTGCTTCTTCAACTGAACTGGGAGTTAGTTCCTTTAAGGATAATATTGTCTTTGGTCTACATCACAGCCTTGAAACTTATGTACATACCTGACACAGAATACAGGCTAAACAAATGTTTAGAATGAATGAATGAGTAAAGTGTGTATTTTTATTAACAACTGATGTAGCATCTCTTTTGGTTAAGTTGGAATTTTTAGCCAGAGTGATTGATTTGCCCTCATTTAATAGTAACAGAATAAATGGTCTACGTATCAATTCAGCCTGTTTTCATACCAAAGGATATTTTTCATGTTAAACAGATACTACTGAAACAGATGTTCCTCAATTAGGTGCCCAAAACAAACGAAACAGAGCTCTGATGCCACATATACAAACAAATGTTTCACAGTTGCAGTTTCAAATCTGTGGTCACAATGGTTAGTATTCTATTTGTGTGCAAAAAATTTTTATTAGTCATTTTCTGGACATGTTTGAAATGCTAAGTATCTGAAATACTTAATATGCATTTTCCCTTTCTTATGCCCTGGAGGAAATTTGTGAGAAGTGTAAATATTTTAAAAGGATTAATTTTTAACACCTTGCAGATTTTTTATTATTTGCGTTCTAGAAATATAATTTAATGTGAGAAAGATATTTATTTGCTGAGACAGTGGAATTTTAAGGAAACTTCAAGACCAAAAAAGATTTTTAGCATTGGATATAACTGGCCTGAATTCAGGTCCCAGAATTGTCACTTAACCTCCTTGTTATTTTGGATGAAGTCCTTGTTCTAACTTAGCTTTAGTTACTTATTATAAAATTAAAGTTATAATATTTTATATATTTTCTTTTCCTCTTCAGTTTCTCCAAATAACTCTGACTTCTTTAGAATTTCTCTTGAAACTTCCATAATTATTAACTGAAAAGTTTTAACTCTATATTCCTACTTGATTTTATCTACTTAAAAAACATTTTAATGTATAAAGATATTTCTACTTTATTAACTTTTTTTAACTTTTTTTTTTTTTTTTTTTTTTCGGTACGCTGGCCTCCCTCTGCCGTGGCCTCTCCCGTCGCGGAGCACAGGCTTCGGACGCGCAGGCCCAGCGGCCATGGCTCACGGGCCCAGCCGCTCCGCGGCATGTGGGATCCTCCCAGACCGGGGCGCGAACCCAGTTCCCCTGCATCGGCAGG
>NC_041222.1:101266624-101281047 GCF_002837175.3 Physeter macrocephalus | reverse complement strand
ATGGTGTGTTAGTTTCTGCTTTACAACAAAGTGAATCAGTTATACATATACATATGTTCCCATATCTCTTCCCTCTTGTGTCTCCCTCCCTCCCACCCTCCCTATCCCACCCCTCTCGGTGGTCACAAAGCACAGAGGTGATCTCCCTGTGCTATGCGGCAGCTTCCCACTAGCTCTCTATTTTACATTTGGTAGTGTATATATGTCCCTGCCACTCTCTCACTTCGTCACAGCTTACCCTTCCCCCTCCCCATGTCCTCAAGTCCATGCTCTAGTAGGTCTGTGTTTTATTCCCGTCCTACCACTAATCTCTTCATGACATTTTTTTTTCTTAGATTCCATATATATGTGTTAGCATACGGTATTTGTTTTTCTCCTTCTGACTTACTTCACTCTGTATGACAGACTGCAGGTCTATCCACCTCATTACAAATAACTCAGTTTCATTTCTTTTTATGGCTGAGTAATATTCCATTGTATATATGTGCCACATCTTCTTTATCCATTCATCTGTTGATGGACACTTAGGTTGCTTCCAGGTCTTGGCTATCGTAAATAGAGTTGCAATGAACATTTTGGTAGGTGACTCTTTGAATTATGGTTTTCTCGGGGTATATGCCCAGTAGTGGGATTGCTAGGTCGTATGGTAGTTCTATTTTTAGTTTTTTAAGGAACCTCCATACTGTTCTCCATAGTGACTGTATCAATTTACATTCCCACCAACAGTTCAAGAGGGTTCCCTTTTCTCCACACCCTCTCCGGCATTTATTGTTTCTAGATTTTTTGATGATGGCCATTCTGACCAGTGTGAGATGATATCTCATTGTAGTTTTGATTTGCATGAGAACCCTTATTCTATATGTTAGGTTCCTTTATAGTTGATGCTGGGTCTTCTCTTGCAATCAGTACTCTCAGCTTTGGCAATCTTATCTATTCTCTGACTTTAAACATAATCAGAAGAACCCACATGTAAATCTCAAGCCTCTCTTTTGCACTTTGTAACTCTATATTCCTATTTGATTTTATCTACTTAAAAAACATTTTAATGTATAAACATATTTCTATTTTATTAACTTTTAAAATAATATCTTTGGGGCTTCCCTGGCAGTCCAGTGGTTAAGACTTCACCTTCCAATGCAGCGGGTGAGGGTTCCATCACTGGTGGGGTGGCTAAAATGCCACATGCCTCGCGGCCAAAAAACCAAAACATAAAACAGGAGCAATATTGTAACAAACTCAATAAAGACTTTAAAAATGGTCCACATCAAAAAAATCTTTAAAAAAATAAAAAATAATAAAATAGTAGCTTTATTGAAATATAATTTACATTCACATTATACAAATTCACTCTTTAAAATTACCCTTTAAAATGCACATTCCTCCATGTGCCTTTCAGTGGTTTTTAAGTTTATTCATATAACTATGCAACCATTCCCAGTATCCGATTTTAGAACATTTTAACCACTCAAAACAAAACAAAACAAAAACCCATACCTATTAATAATCACTTCCCATTTTCCACTGTCTTCTGCCCTTGGGAACCACGAATCTACCGTCTGTCTCCATAAACTGACCTATACTGGACATTTCATATAAATGGAATCATAGAAGATGTGTGCTTTTGTGATTAATTTCTTTCATTAGCATAATGTTTTTCAGATTTGTTGTAATACATTGACCCTGATATCCTAAATTAGTTTAATGTCTAGCAAACATAAGTACTTATGGTTCTATTTTGTTTTTATCTAATAGACTTTATTTTTTTTAAACAGCTTTATGTTCACAGCAAACATGAACAGAAGACACAGAGATTTTGCATTTTCCCCCTGCACCTACTCATGCATAGCCTCCCCATCATCAACATCCCCAAACTAGTACATTTGTTATAATTGATGAGCCCACATTTGAACATCATTATCACCCAAAGTCCATAGTTTACATTAAGGTTTACTCTTGGTGTACCACATTCTATGGGTTTGGACAAATGTATAAGGACATGTATCTACCATTATAGTATTATATAGATAGCTTCACTGCCCTAAAAATCCTCTGTGCTCCACCTATTCATTCCTCCCTTCCTGCCTCCAAACCCTGGGCAAACACTGACCTCTAACTGTCTATAATTTTGCTTTTTCAAGAAGTTCATATGGGTAGAATCATACAGTATGTACTTCTGACTGGCTTCTTTCACTTAGTAATATTCATTTAGGTTTCCTCCATGTCTTTTTTTTTAAGATTTTTTTTTGATGTGGACCATTTTTAAAGTCTTTATTGAATTTGTTACAATATTGCTTCTGTTTCATGTTTTGGTTTTTTGGTCACGAGGCATGTGGGATCTTAGCTCCCCAACCAGGGATCAAACCCACATCCCCCACATTGGAAGGTGAAGTCTTAACCACTGAACTGCCAGGGAAGTCCCCCTCCATGTCTTTTAATGGCTTGATAGCTTATTTCTTTTTAATACTGAATAATATTCCATTGCCTGGATATACCATAGTTTATCCATTCACCTACTGTTTCAATTCCATTTATTTCTTCTCCAATTTTTATTATTGCTTTTGTTTTGCTTACTGTGGATTTAATTTGCTCTTCTTTTTAGTTTGCTGAAGTGGAAGCTTAGAGTATTGATTTTAGATCTTTCTTCTTTTCTCATATATTCTTTCAGTGTTATAACTTTCCCTATAAACACCGCTTTTGCTGCATCCCACAAATTCTGATAAACTGTGTTTTTATTTACATTCAGTTCAAAATATTTTTAATTTCTCTTGAGATTTCTTTTTGACCTATGGGTCATTTAGAAGTACGTTGTTTATTCTTCATGTATCTTGGGATTTTCCATTATCTTTCTGTTATTGATTTCTATTTTAATTCCATGGTAGTATGAGAAGAGATATTATATGATTTCTATTATATGTTAAGGGGTGTTTTATGGCCCAAAATGTGGGCTATTTTGGTAACTGCTTGATGTGAACTTGAGAAAAAATGTGTATTTTGCTGACGTTAGAGGAGATAGACTGTAGATGTCCATTATATGCAGTTGATTAATGGGGTTGTTAGTTCAGTTATGTCCCTACTGATTTTCTCCCTGCTGAATCTATTCATCTCTGACAGAGGTGTGGTGAAATCTCCAATTCTGATAGTGGATTCAGTTGCAGTAGTGGAACTGGTGTAAAAAGACTGTAGTAATGCCATGGTGAGGTGCGGGCACGTTACACATTCCTATGCTTAGTTCTCAGTCTTTTGATAAGCTTATGCCCTCTGGGTGGTAAACTTCACCAATGCTTCTCAGTTGTTTCTTTTTTTCACCCCTTAGGCAGTGCAAGATGGCTAGAATGGTCTGGAGTTGGGTATTCTCTTCCCTCAGGTCAGTCAGGCTCTGATAAAACCTAAGCAGTTTAAATTAGGCTGTAGTTAAATGGTTTCTCCGGAGGACAAACCTTGTAAAGAAGAACAGAATGCTCTGGTGTCTTTAAAAAAGGCTTCTTTTGGGCTTCCCTGGTGGCGCAGTGGTTGCGAGTCCACCTGCCGATGCAGAGGACGCGGGTTCGTGCCCCGGTCTGGGAAGATCCCACATGCCGCGGAGCGGCTGGGCCCGTGAGCCGTGGCTGCTGAGCCTGTGCGTCCGGAGCCTGTGCTCCGCAACGGGAGAGGCCACGGCAGTGAGAGGCCCGTGTGCCACCAAAAAAAAAAAAAAAAAAAAGGCTTCTTTCCTATCTCCCTGCTGGAAGCATGAGAGGAATTTTCTCTGCTATTCACCCTGAGAACCTGGTAGAGCTCCAGGATGTAAAACTCACAGAAGTGTGGGACCCACTCCCATGATTCTGGGTCCTCTGGAGTTTTGGGGTTTATTTTTTGTCTACAGGTGCTCAATTTTAGTAGATGGTCAACTTCAGTAGTAATTATGGAATTCCAATGAAAATAAAAAATGAAATATTATTGACCTCAAATATACTAGCAACAATTAACATCCTTATCATTACTAAGCAGTGGTATTCATCACTTGTGAGAAAGAAAATTCAAATAATCACATAGAAGAGCAATTTGGTAATATCTATCAAGACTAACTATGCATGTACAATTTGACCCTCGAATTAGTCTACTAACTATACATCCTAGAGAAACTCTAACACATGCAGGCAATGAGATGATATTCATTACAACACTATTTTAAGCCCCACAAAATAGAGAGAAAACTTGTGTCCATCAATAGGAAAATGAATTGTACTCTTTAAATAATAAAATATTATACACAATGTTAAGTGTATGAACTGGAGCTCTATGTACTAGCTTGGAAATAATAAACAAACTTTTACACAAAGAAATAAGCTCTACCCCAGGATTTGGCCCTGCCAATCATCAGTTAGATAGATAGATAGATAGATAGATAGATAGATAGATAGATAGATATAGAACATTCTGTCCAAAAGGTGCAGAATACACACTCCCTTCAAGTAACATGGAACATGCCCCAGGACAGACCACATACTAGGCCACAAAACAAGTCTCATCAAATTTAAGAAAACTGAAATCATATCAAGCATGCCCCCCAACCACAATACTACGAGACCAGAAATCAACTACTATGTTGTACACCTGAAACTAACATAATATTGTAAGTCAATTATATTTCAATAAAAAACAAGAAACAAGTTGCAGAAGAATATATGTAGTGTTACAAAATTTAAAGTCAAAAAAGAAAATGATTTGTTTAGTAATGCAGTTATATGTAATAAAAGTTTACATGGGAATGATAAATAAAAACTTGAGTACCATGATTACTTCAAGGTAGGGAAGGGATTGGATATTATGGGAGTAGAATACCAACCAAGGGGTCTTCAGCTGTATTTTTTTTAACATCTTTATTGGAGTATAATTGCTTTACAGTCGTATGTTAGTTTCTGCTTTATAACAAAGTGAATCAGCTATACATATACATATATCCCTACATCTCCACCCTCTTGCGTGTCCCTCTCACCCTCCCTATTCTACCCCTCTAGCAGGACACAAAGCACCGAGCTGATCTCCCTGTGATATGCAGCTGCTTCCCACTAACTATCTATTTTACATTTGGTAGAGTATATGTGTCAATACAACTCTCTCACTTCGTCCCAGCTTACCCTTCCCTCTCCCCAGGTCCTCAAGTTCATTCTCTACTTCTGCATCTTTATTCCTCTCCTGCCCCTAGGCTCTTCAGAACCACTGTGGTTTTTTTTTAGATTCCATATATATGTGTTAGCATACAGTATTTGTTTTTCTCTTTCCGACATACTTCACTCTGTATGAGAGTCTATAGGTCCATCCACCTCACTACAAATAACTCAATTTCATTTTTTTATGGCTGAGTAATATTCCAATGTATACATGTGCCACATCTTCTTTATCCATTTATCTATCGATGGACACGTAGGTTGCTTCAATGTCCTGGCTATTGTAAATAGAACTGTGATGAACATTGTGGTACATGACTCTTTTTGAATTATGGTTTTCTCAGGTTATATACCCAGTAATGGGGTTGCTGGGTCATATGGTAGTTCTCTTTTTATTTTAAGGAAACTCCATACTGTTCTCCATAGTGGCTGTATCAATTCACATTCCCACCAACAGCACAAGAGGGTTCCCTTTTCTCCACACCCTCTCCAGCACTTACTGTTTGTGGATTTTTTGATGATGGCCATTCTGACCGGTGTGAGATGGTATCTCATTGTAGTTCTAATTTGGATTTCTCTAATTATTAGTGATGTTGAGCATCCTTTCATGTGTTTGTTGGCAATCTGTATATCTTCTTTGGAGAAATGTCTGTTTAGGTCTTCTGCTCATTTTTGGATTGGGTTGTTTGTGTTTTTGATATTGAGGTTCATGAGCTGCATGTATATTTTGGAGATTAATCCTTTGTCAGTTGCTCCATTTGCAAATATTATTCTGAGGGTTGTCTTTTCATCTTGCTTATAGTTTCCTTTACTGTGCAAAAGCTTTTAAGTTTCATTAGGTCCCATTTGTTTATTTTTGGTTTTATTTCCATTTCTCTAGGAGGGGTGAAAAAAGATCTTGTTGTGATTTATGTCACAGAGTGTTCTGCCTATGTTTTCCTCTAAGAGTTCTATAGTGTCTGGCCTTACATTTAGGTCTTTAAGCCATTTTAAGTTTATTTTTGTGTGGTGTTACATGCAGCTATCCAGTTTTCCCAGCACCACTTATTGAAGAGGCTGTCTTTTCACCATTGTACATTCTTGCCTCCTTTATCAAAGATAAGGTGACCATATGTGCGTGGGTTTATCTCTGGGTGGGTTTGGGGGTACTGGTTTGCCCTGTGACCTCACTTCTCTCTTATGAATTTAGGAAGAGTTGTTGATTTTTCACTTTGCTTACCTTTGTATTTGTTAGGATGAGTGGCAACTTCTGTTGGACCAGAAACCTGAAGTTTCTGACAGTTTTGAAGTATTTTAAAAGCCTGACCTGATCTTAATTTTGGGGGATTTTTCACAGCTTTGGGGATTTCTTGTCTTTTTAAATTACTGCATATTTTGGTCTGTAAAGAAGACTTTGCTTGAGACTAAATCATATTCATTTTAAGATGTAGGTATATTAGGGCATTTCAAGAAGGCAGTAGGGTCTATGTACATGTATAAGTGAATACTAAGGGGAAACACTTATTTTAAAGTAGAGTCAAATCATGTAAATTCAATGATAAATTAGCCTCATTTCAGTTCCTCAGTATACTTAAATATACTTAACTCTCTCTTGCATAAAGAATTTAAAGTTGTTCTTGCCTCTAAATTGAATAGTTACTCTCTGCATTATTAACTGCTCTTGTCCTTCATGCCTCAAGTTGAATAATCACCAAGGAAGACCTTCCTGACCAGCCTATGTAAAGCAGGCACTACACTTTTAACTTTCTATTACATCACCCATTTTATGTACCTCACAGGTGATGATTATTTATTTATTTATTTATTTATTTATTTATTTATTTTTAATTCTCTGTCTCTCCTCCCCTAAGGTAAGGTCCAAGAGGTAAATACCCTCCTTGACTTCCAATCTGCATTTCCTGTGTCCTAAGATGCAAGAAAGAGAGAATGAAAAAGAGAGACAGATAACAGAGAGAAGGGAAATAGGTGTTTTTCTATAATGTGGGATATGAAAATTTGAGAAGTCAGATCAGAGACAACATTTATGCTGATTGATGAAGACAAAGGTGAAAAATGGCAAATTTGGGAGTATTCCTGGCCTAGGCTTTGGGTCCTCAACATTATAAGTCATCAGTAGTTGGTGCAAACATCAGCACCAAGGTCAGCTCCTGGGGCCAGACATCTGAATCTGTGCAGCAGCAGATGCAGTTGAGTCTCCAGTAGGTACTGGTAGCACAGTTGACATTTGGGGGATAGCAACAACTGAGATATGCAGTGAGCAAAAGAAGAAAGAGAAAGTGCTAAAATACATGCAGTAGTCATGGAGACAACTCACTTCTTGGAGCACTGGGTATGACACTTTCAGGAACCTCTCAAAATTATCTAAGAAGAAACTGGGGGAGGCTGGATTTCCTGAAGAATAAATAAGAACATGCAGTACCAGAGAAACTTTACTTTGCAGACTTGTTTTTAATCTTTTCGTATTGTCAAATGAGGTCTAAGAAATAAAGGTTTCCTTCTGCAAATAATTAATTTTATTTATTTGTCCCTTTGAGAAAGAAATCAGGACACCAAAAAAAAAAAAAAATCACCACCTATCTCTAAGGATTTTCTGTACACAATAGAATATAAAAATCTAAAAGAAGTAATTGTTCTCTTTTTTTAGCCATATAAATTAGGGGAAAAGTAAATATTCAGAATAATTAAATTGGTTTTTTTGAGTGCCTTGAGTTCAAAGCCACATTCTCTGCAACTTAATGTAGAAATAATCATGACAAGTATTATTAACCCACTTTTCCAAATGTCCTCATATCCCAGTCATGCTATGTAAATTCCCCCCAGGGTAAATAAAGCACATACAAACACTTTGAGTGTCATCTTTTCTGTAGCACAAAGTGAAATTTCTAGCAACCCAGTATTGGCTATGAATGTAGGCATTGCTCTTGTCTCCACTCCTAAACAACAGACCAATGGTGGTTACTTAGGTTTTGTATGCCAGTTTTTCACAATTGTGAGAAAAAGGTTTCAGCTTGGTCACAGAGTTTCACAAATAAATGTTGAGTAGATGCTACCTTGGTCATTGCTCTTAAATTTTTGCTCCTTACTTTGTGTAAATACCTGTGGTGAGTAAGGTTGTGAGTTTTCTGTGTCTTACACTAATATATATCATATAGAATATATTCTTTCTTACAATGACTTTAATATAGTTAATGTGATCTACCATTTCTCTCTACAGAGAATCACTTCAACAGTACTTGAAGATCATGCATTACCTTCAAGGCCTAGGATCACATGATGTTGAACCATAATTTTTCATCCAAGTCTTATACCTTGCACCTAGATAGTATTAAAATTTCATATTTTCTTAGAAGACCTAGGGGCTGACAAAACCTTAAAACAGTTTCAGGTAAAATTATGTTTTATGTTTATAGATGAAGCCTAAAATCAAATTTATTGTTAAATCTTGACATTTATCTAAGAGGAGATTCAATTTAGAAATAGCTAAAGGGTATTTCTGAAATTAGAGGTGAGATTTGAGGGTCAGAAACAAAGAGGATACCTTTTATTTTTCAGTCATTTTCTTTTTCCCAATGTTGCTCTAGGTAAAACAGGTGCATATTATAGTTATTGTTGGATTTTCTCCAATTTATGACATTATGTATTCTACATTCCTGTAAAACTGTCTGTGAGAATAGGGTTTTTATATCTAGAAAGAATGATATTTATAAATCTATAAGGCAGGACCTATAAACTAATATTTCTTGTTCAAAAAGATCTCATAAATTATATACAGCAGATACATGAATACTTATTTTCTTTCCTTTCAACTATGCTCACATTAAAACATGAATCTTTAGCCTTCTTTAATTTTTCCTCAAAATATTTAGTATAAGATATTAATATATAAATGCTTTCAACTTTTAGAGCAAATAAGAGTAGCATAATATTATGCCTATGAGGATAAGACAGTATAAATATCAAAAGAAATAAATGAATTACTGTTTATGTGCATAGCCACATCTTTTAGGACAATAGACAGTCACAATATAAATTTAAATAAGTGATCATGTCTCAGAAATGTTTTAGCCTGAAGATTGTAATGTACTGTCATTTACAGTAACAACTGCTTCCTTAACAAACCGAAAGAAATGTTATTTTTTTCCTCCTCAATCAACAGAAAGTCATGGATCCAAAAAGAAATATACACCACAAACTGGAAATCATGACCTGTATGCCACGTTCCTGGAGTTGGAAGTTTGGACAGATCATATTTTCACAGCAGGAGTGCTGTCTGTCTGACAGTCCTTGGCTCAAGTGGAGGTTTCAACATACCCAATTCTCAAACTACATGCATGGCAATTCTACAGCACTGCATAGCAGCAAGCCACGGTCTCCTTCCTCTTAATTGACCTTTACTGCTCAAAGTCTACCACTCCCAAGACCTGTGTTTCGGATAACTGTAGCCCCAAAATGTGTTCACACAAGCATTGGGCTTTAGTTATTGTACCTGAACTACACAGTAGGTGTCCTGCCTGCTTGATGGACTTTTTGCCTGAACCCCTTGATCTTGGCTACCAGTGTCATGTCTTGTTAAAACAACAACTTGATCACAAACTTCAAACCAGTTGAATTTCTCAAACCACTTGAAATCCAGCCCTAATTCATGCACCCCTCTATAACAAATTTGACTAAATGCTTCCAGACTTTTACCCCACTCCCTGGGCCATGTCTTTTTCCAGAATTTTTCTTCATGTTTTCAGAGAACATTTATTAAATGTTCACGACACTTCGTTAAATAGAAAAATGTGAGTTACCAGACTGTGTGTTTGGATTAAATGTTTCTATTCCTCTCCCCACAACCAAAATTCATATGCTGAAGCTCCAGCTCCCCAGTGTGATGGTTTTGGAGGTGGGGTTTTGGGGAGGTAATTAGGTTTAGATGAAGTCGTGAGGATGGGGTCCCATGCTGGGATTAGCACCGTTATAAGAAGACGAAGAAAGATCAGAACTCTCACATTGCACCACGTAAGGATACAGCAAGAAGGAAGCTATGTACTAGCCAGAAAGAGGGTCTTCGCCAGGAACTGAATTTGCCAACACCTTGATTTTGGACTTCTCAGCCTTCAGAACTGTGAGAAACAAATGTCTGTTGTTTAAACTACCTAGTCTGTGGTATTTTGTTACAGTAACCCAAGCAGACTGACATAGTATGCATACTGTGTTCCCATGTTCTTCCAGTATTTTTTTTGCATGAATCTTCATCTAGGATGCCTAGATTAGAACTCCCTTTGAATCCTAGCTACTTAATCCACTGATGCCCTGTGTGACTGACTTTAAATTTTTCTCTAGAAGGTTTTTAAAAATTAAGAAATCTCTACTTTTTAGGGTTTATTCCAAAGACACGTGAACCTAGCTAATATAAAATTAGGACATTTGCATTATGGTGGGAAGCATCATAATCTTAACACATACTCGATGAACTATTTTTAAAAAAGCAAACATTAACTGTGTGTGTACTATATTTCAGGCACTGAGTTAAAATTTCACATACCTTATCTCATGTAACTCTATCAAGAACACATGAAGGAGTTGCCAGTATTATTTCCATAATACAGAAGAAGAAACCAAGACTTAGAGATGTTGAAAACAAGACAGCAGACCCAGAATGGAGTTGCTTATGCTAAATCCTATGTCACCAAGTTTAAGACTTAACCTAATTACAGTATCTGCTTCAATGGAATCTTAAAACCAGTCAATCAGAAATCACCTGATCAACACTAGTTAGTTAATCTGCCTGACAGACCCCTGCCAACCTCCAGGAAAGTACCCTTGCAATAACCAACCTGCTTTTTGCTTATTATAACTTCCTTGTTCCTGCTCCATTCTGCCCATAAAAGTCTTTCACTTTATACAGCTCCTTGGCCCCCCTTTCTATCAGCCAGATTAGATGCTGCCCCATTCATGAATCACTGAATAAAGTCAATAAAATCTTTAAAATTTACTCAGCTGAATGTTTTTTTTAACAGAGAGATTATGTAACTTGTTTATGGCCAAACAGCAAGAGCAGATATGATTCATCCCTATGGCTGTCTGACTCCAAAGGCTATGCTCTTACCTACATCTCACTAACATTAAGATTTAATGTTAATTAAATCTTACCCACCTCTGAATGGAAGGCTGAGGAAGATGATCTGATTTCTTTTTGCTTTAGACAGGGTATACTGCCTTACCTCTGAACATATTTTAGAGTCATGAAAGGTGTAATTGATTTTTCTGTTTTAAAATTATAGTCAATGTTTATGATAATCTACAGCTGGCTAGTCAGGCTATAAGAACTATGCTAACAAATTTTCATTTCAAGTTGGTGTTTTGCTAGCCATTCACAGACACATTTAATTGGTATCAAGGAGCTCTGAGGATTAGTGTGAGTCCATCACCAAAAACAGAAAAAAAAATAGCAAAAGCTGGTGTCCTAGAATATGGTAGTAGTTCAAATGACTTCATGAATCACTTTTAATTTTATTTTAAATAATAAATAATTGGGTTTTAATAATATATAGCTAAACATTATGTTTATCATGATAAAGTTTCAAGGTAAATGATAGCACCTCAGTATAATCTACACATGATACATGGACATCATGAAATATTATCAATAAATTGAGAATATAAAGGTAAGAATATTTTCATGTTTTTGTAAATGATTTTTTGAACCTAAAAATCTTAAATCTAATTGGTTAGAAGTAGAATGCACCATTTCACTGCCAAGAGCCTTGAGAGAATTTCCTCACATTGGAAAGTCTGGGCCCATAAGAATCTAGCGCCATCTCAGATGATTGTGTCCCCAGGATGTTTTCCTCTTCCTAGCACAGGAGAAGGAGACATGTTTACAAATTTAAATTTCCTTTATAAATGTAAATTTCCTTTACAAAAAGAAAGTGTCTGCTCTGTTTTTAGAGCTTTTCCTGTGTTTGCTGTTCCTCTGTTGCCTTTAGCTCAAAATAATCCTTACACCAAAGTGACAAGTTTTAGGGTGGCATATTCTGGCCCCCTTCTCTGGTTAACCAGCAGGTAGGGTAAAATCTCAAACTGTTCACAGTTCTTGATGGTTTTGTCTATGGAGGGGGGCTGCTGAAAGAGGAAGGACAATGACCTCACACTCTGAGATCAGTGATATGATTACCTGGAATTCAATAGGGAGTGTTGTCACCCACGTGTTGAATGGGGGGAGGACTAAGGGACAGCAGTGCCTTGCCTATTAAAAAAAGTATAGAGGCTGAGTGGTGAGAAATATGACTGAAAAAAACTGGTCAGATGGTACCTTGGTCATTTTCACTCTTATTTGGGTGAGCAGAGGAAGAAGTATTATCAGGAAGATGGGGTGGCCATCTCCACAGTCCCATATGAAAGGTAATGCCATTGTGGCTACTGAGCCAGGGAACTCCTAAGCTGAAATAATGTTGGCAATGAGGACCTTGCTCTACAGTATGGAAGTCTGCATGTACCGAAAGCATTAGAAGTTCATTTGGTTGAGTAGAAGGATGGAAGAGGTTGGAGAACCAAGATGGCGGAGTAGAAGGACGTGCTCTAACTCCCTCTTGCGAGAACACCAGAATCACAACTAACTGCTGAACAATCATCGACAGGAAGACACTGGAACTCACCAAAAAAGATACACCACATCCAAAGACCAAAGACAAAGGAGAAGCCACAATGAGATGGTAGGAGGGGTGCAATCACAATCAAATCAAATCCCATAACTGCTGGGTGGGTGACTCACAAACTGGAGAACACTTATACCACAGAAGTCCACCCACTGGAGTGAAGGTTCTGAGCCCCACGTCAGGCTTCCCAACCTGGGGGTCCGGAGACAGGAGGAGGAATTCCTAGAGAGTCAGACTTTGAAGGCTAGTGGGATTTGATTGCAGGACTCTGACAGGACTGGGGGAATAAGAGACTCCACTCTTGGAGGGCACACACAAAGTAGTGTGTGCATTGGGACCCAGGGGAAGGAGCAGTGACTCCAGGGGAGACTGACATAGACCTATCTGCTAGTGTTGGAGGGTCTCTATCTGCTAGTGTTGTAGAGGTGGGGGATGGCTGTGGCTCACTGTGAGGACAAGGACACTGGCAGCAGAAGTTCTGGGAAGTACTCCTTGGCATGAGCCCTCCTAGAATCTGCCATTAGCCCCAACAAAGAGCCCAGGGAGGCTCCAGTGCTGGGTTACCTCAGGCCAAACAACCAACAGGGAGGGAACCCAGCCCCACCCATCAGCAGACAAGCAGATGAAAGTTTTACTGAGCTCTGCCCACCAGAGCAATGCCCAGCTCTACCCACCATCAGTCCCTCCCATCAGGAAACTTGTTCAAGCTTCTTAGATAGCCTCATCCACCAGACGGCAGACAGCAAAAGCAAGAAGAACTACAATCCTGCAGCCTGTGGAACAAAAACCACATTCACAGAAAGACAGACAAGATGAAGAGGCAGAGGGCTATGTACCAGATGAAGGAACAAGATAAAACCACAGAAAAACAACTAAATGAGGTGGAGGTAGGCAACCTTCCAGAAAAAGAATTCAGAATAATGATAGTGAAGATGATCCAGGATCTCGGAAAAAGAATGGAGGCAAAGATCGAGAAGATGCAAGAAATGTTTAACAAAGACCTAGAAGAATTAAAGAACAAACAAACAGAGATGAACAATACAATAACTGAAATGAAAACTACACTAGAAGGAATCAATAGCAGAATAACTGAGGCAGAAGAACGGATAAGTGACCTGGAAGACAGAATGGTGAAATTCACTGCTGCGGAACAGAATAAGGAAAAAAGAATGAAAAGAAATGAAGATAGCCTAAGAGACCTCTGGGACAACATTAAATGCAACAACATTCACATTATAGGGGTCCCAGAAGGAGAAGAGAGAGAGAAAGGGCCCAAGAAAATATTTGAAGACATTATAGTCGAAAACTTCCCTAACATGGGAAAGGAAATAGCCACCCAAGTCCAGGAGGCGCAGAGAGTCCCATACAGGATAAACCCAAGGAGAAACACACTGAGACAGATAGTAAACAAATTGACAAAGATTAAAGACAAAGAAAAATTATTGAAAGCAGCAAAGGAAAAACAACAAATAACATACAAGGGAACTCCCATAAGGTTAAAAGCTGATTTCTCAGCAGAAACTCTACAAGCCAGAAGAGAGTGGCATGATATACTTAAAGTGATGAAAGGGAAGAACCTACAACCAAGATTACTCTACCAAGCAAGGATCTCATTCAGATTCGATGGAGAAAT